>NW_027523988.1:0-38002 GCF_052094955.1 Ictidomys tridecemlineatus
CCAAATTTCGTTCTTCTAGGTTAAAACCGTTCGTTGGCAGTAACCGTTTTCATTTTTAGGTTTCACTCTGTTTTCTCCTATAGGAATACATGTATTTGGAACTCTAAATCAAACACGGTTTGTGCTAGCTCTTTGAAACTTGACACAATAAAGCAGTTTCAAGTTCTATCTCTATGGTTTGTTTGCTGTTGATGTATCCTAAGCAGAGACTGGCGAAAATCACTTTCATTTAAAGGGGTTGCCAAGCTTCCAAAAAACTACGAGTTGCCTGAAATCTCAGCCCACATTTTTTCACCCAATCTTGATGATTCTTTCAGGTAATGATCAGTACACCGAAACCACTTGGCTCACCAAATTTCGTTCTTCTAGGGTAAACCGTTCGTTTGCAGTAACCATTTTCATTTTTAGGTTTCACTCTGTTTTCTCCTATAGGGATACATGTATTTGGAACTCTAAATCAAACACGGTTTGTGGTAGCTCTTTGAAACTTGACACAATAATGCAGTTTCAAGTTCTATCTCTATGGTTTGTTTGCTGTTGATGTAGCCCTAAGCAGAGACTGGCGAAAATCATTTTCATGGAAAAGGGTTGCCAAGCTTCCAAAAAACTACGAGTTGCCTGAAATCTCAGCCAACATTTTTTCACCCAATCTTGATGATTCTTTCAGGTAATGATCAGTACACCAAAACCAGTTGGCTCACCAAATTTCGTTCTTCTAGGTTAAACCATTCGTTGGCAGTATCCGTTTTCATTTTTAGGTTTCACTCTGTTTTCTCCTATAGGATACATGTATTTGGAACTCTAAATCAAACACGGTTTGTGCTAGCTCTTTGAAACTTTACACAATAAAGCAGTTTCAAGTTCTATCTCTATGGTTTGTTTGGTGTTGATGTAGCCCTAAGGAGAGAGTGGCGAGAATTACTTTCATGGAAAGGGGTTGCCAAGCTTCCATAAAACTACGAGTTGCCTGTAATCTCAGCCAACATTTTTTCACCCAATCTTGATGATTCTTTCAGGTAATATCAGTACACCAAAACCACTTGGCTCACCAAATTTCGTTCTTCTAGTTGAAACCTTTCTTTGGCAGTAACCATTTTCATTTTTAGGTTTCACTCTCTTTTCTCCTATAGGAATACATGTATTTGGAACTATAAATCAAACACGGTTTGTGCTAGCTCTTTGAAACTTGACACAATAAAGCAGTTTCAAGTTCTATCTCTATGGTTTGTTTGCTGTTGATGTAGCCCTAAGCAGAGACTGGCGAAAATCACTTTCATGGAAAGGGGTTGCCAAGCTTCCAAAAACTACGAGTTTCCTGAAATCTCTGCAAACATTTTTTCACCCAATCTTGATGATTCTTTCAGGTAATGATAAGTACACCAAAACCACTTGGCTCACCAAATTTTGTACTTCTAGGTTAACCGTTCGTTTGCACTAACCGTTTTCATTTTTAGGTTTCACTCTGTTTGCTCCTATAGGGATACATGTATTTGGGAACTCTAAATCAAACACGGTTTGTGCTAGCTCTTTGAAACTTGACGCAATAAAGCAGTTTCAAGTTCTATCTCTATGGTTTGTTTGCTGTTGATGTAGCCCTAAGCAGAGACTGGCGAAAATCATTTTCATGAAAAGGGTTGCCAAGCTTCCAAAAAACTACGAGTTCCCTGAAATCTCAGCCAACATTTTTTCACCCAATCTTGATGATTCTTTCAGGTAATGGTCAGTACACCAAAACCACTTGGCTCACCAAATTTCGTTCTTCTAGGGTAAACCGTTCGTTTGCAGTAACCGTTTTCATTTTTAGTTTTCACTCTGTTTTCTCCTATAGCGATATATATATTTGGAACTCTAAATAAAACACGGTTTGTGCTAGCTCTTTGAAACTTGACACAATAAAGCAGTTTCAAGTTCTATCTCTATGGTTTGTTTGCTGTTGATGTAGCCCTAAGCAGAGACTTGAGAAAATCACTTTCATGGAAAGGGGTTGCCAAGCTTCCTAAAAACTACGAGTTGCCTGAAATCTCAGCCAACATTTTTTCACCCAATCTTGATGATTCTTTTAGGTAATGATTAGTACACCAAAACCACTTGGCTCACCAAATTTCGTTCTTCTAGGTTAAACCGTTCGTTGGCAGTAACCGTTTTCATTTTTAGGTTTCACTCTGTTTTCTCCTATAGGGATACATGTATTTGGAACTCTAAATCAAACACGGTTTCTGCTAGCTCTTTGAAACTTTACACAATAAAGCAGTTTCAATTTCTATCTCTATGGTTTGTTTGGTGTTGATGTAGCCCTAAGGAGAGAGTGGCGAGAATTACTTTCATGGAAAGGGGTTGCCAAGCTTCCATAAAACTACGAGTTGCCTGTAATCTCAGCCAACATTTTTTCACCCAATCTTGATGATTCTTTCAGGTAATGATCAGTACACCAAAACCACTTGTCTCACCAAATTTCGTTCTTCTAGGTTAAACGGTTCGTTTGCAGTAACCGTTTCCATTTTTAGGTTTCACTCTGTTTTCTCCTATAGGGATACATGTATTTGAAACTCTAAATATAACACGGTTTGTGCTAGCACTTTGAAACGTGACACAATAAAGCAGTTTCAAGTTCTACCTCTATGGTTTGTTTGCTGTTGATGTAGCCCTAAGCAGAGACTGGCGAAAATGACTTTCATGGAAAGGGGTTGCCAAGCTTCCAAAAAACTACGAGTTGCCTGAAATCTCAGCAAACATTTTTTCACCCAATCTTGATGATTCTTTCAGGTAATGATCAGTACACCAAAACCACTTGGCTCACCAAATTTCGGTCTCCTAATTTAAACCATTCGTCTGCCGTAACTGTTTTCATTTTTAGGTTTCACTCTGTTTTCTCCTATAGGGATACATGTATTTGGAACTCTAAATCAAACACGGTTTGTGCTAGCTCTTTGAAACTTGACCCAATAAAGCAGATTCAAGTTATATTACTATGGTTTGTTTGCTGTTGATGTAGCCCTAAGCAGAGAGTGGCGAAAATCACTTTCATGGAAAGGGGTTGCCAAGCTTCCAAAAAACTACGAGTTGCCTGAAATCTCAGACAACATTTTTTCACCCAATCTTGATGATTCTTTCAGGTAATGATCAGTACACCAAAACCACTTGGCTCTCCAAATTTCGTTCTTCTAGGTTAAACCGTTCGTTGGCAGTAACCGTTTTCATTTTTTTGTTTCACTCTGTTTTCTCCCATAGGGATACATGTATTTGGAACTCTAAATGAAACACGGTTTGTGCTAGCTCTGTGAAACTTGACACAATAAAGCAGTGTCAAGTTCTACCTCTATGGTTTGTTTGCTGTTGATGTAGCCCTAAACAGAGACTGGCGAAAATCACTTTCATGGAAAGGGGTTGCCAAGCTTCCAAAAAACTACGAGTTGCCTGAAATCTCAGCCAACATTTTTTCACCCAATCTTGATGATTCTTTGAGGTAATGATCAGTACACTAAAACCACTTGGCTCACCCAATTTCGTTCTTCTAGGTTAAACCGTTCGTTTGCAGTAACCGTTTTCATTTTTAGTTTTCACTCTGTTTTCTCCTATAGGAATACATGTATTTGGAACTCTAAATCAAACACGGTTTGTGCTAGCTCTTTGAACCTTGACACAATAAAGAAGTTTCAAGTTCTATCTCTATGGTTTGTGTGCTGTTGATGTAGCCCAAAGCAGAGACTGGCGAAAATCATTTCAATGGAAAGGGGTTGCAAAGCTTCCAAAAAAATACGAGTTGCCTGAAATCTCAGCAAACATTTTTTCACCCAATCTTGATGATTCTTTCAGGTAATGATCAGTACACCAAAACCACTTGGCTCACCCAATTTCGTTCTTCTAGGTTAATCCGTTCTTTTGCAGTAACCGTTTTCATTTTTAGGTTTCACTCTGTTTTCTCCTATAGGGATACATGTATTTGTACTCTAAATCAAACACGGTTTGTGCTAGCTCTGTGAAACTTGACACAATAAAGCAGTTTCAAGTTCTATATCTATGGTTTATTTGCTGTAGATGTAGCCCTAAGCAGAGACTGGTGAAAATCACTTTCATGAAAAGGGGTTGCCAAGCTTCCAAAAAACTACGAGTTCCCTGAAATCTCAGCCAACATTTTTTCACCCAATCTTGATGATTATTTCAGGTAATGGTCAGTACACCAAAACCACTTGGCTCACCAAATTTCGTTCTTCTAGGTTAAACCGTTCGTTGGCAGTAACCGTTTTCATTTTTAGGTTTCACTCTGTTTTCTCCTATAGGGATACATGTATTTGGAACTCTAAATCAAACACGGTTTGTGCTAGCTCTTTGAAACTTGACACAATAAAGCAGTTTCAAGTTCTATCTCTGTGGTTTGTTTGCTGTTGATGTAGCCCTAAGCAGAGAGTGGCGAAAATCACTTTCATGATAAGGGGTTGCCAAGCTTCCATAAAACTACGAGTTCCCTGTAATCTCAGCCAACATTTTTTCACCCAATCTTGATGATTCTTTCAGGTAATGATCAGTACACCAAAACCACTTGGCTCACCAAATTTCGTTCTTCTAGTTGAAACCTTTCTTTGGCAGTAACCATTTTCATTTTTAGGTTTCACTCTCTTTTCTCCTATAGGAATACATGTATTTAAAACTATAAATCAAACACGGTTTGTGCTAGCTCTTTGAAACTTGACACAATAAACAGTTTCAAGTTCTATCTCTATGGTTTGTTTGCTGTTGATGTAGCCCTAAGCAGAGACTGGAGAAAATCACTCTCATAAAAAGGGGTTGCCAAGCTTCCAAAAAACTACGAGTTGCCTGAAATCTCAGCAAACATTTTTTAACCCAATCTAGATGATTCTTTCAGGTAATGATGAGTACACCAAAACCACTTGGCTCACCAAATTTCGGTCTTCTAGGTTAATCCGTTCGTTTGCAGTAACCGTTTTCATTTTTAGGTTTCACTCTGTTTTCTCCTATAGGGATACATGTATTTGGAACTCTAAATCAAACACGGTTTGTGCTAGCTCTTTGAATCTTGACACAATAAAGCAGTTTCAAGTTCTATCTCTATGGTTTGTTTGCTGTTGATGTAGCCCTAAGCAGAGACTGGCGAAAATCACTTTCATGGAAAGGGGTTGCAAAGCTTTTAAAAAACTACGAGTTGCCAGATATCTCAGCCAACATTTTTTCATCCAATCTTGATGATTCTTTCAGGTAATGATCAGTACACCAAAACCACTTGGCTCACCAAATTTAGTTCTTCTAGGGTAAACCGTTCGTTTGCAGTAACCGTTTTCATTTTTAGTTTTCACTCTGTTTTCTTCTATAGGGATACATGTATTTGGAACTCTAAATCAAACACGGTTTGTGCTTGCTCTTTGAAACTTGACACAATAAAGCAGTTTCACGTTCTATCTCTATGGTTTGTTTGCTGTTGATGTAGCCCTAAGCAGAGACTGGCGAAAATCACTTTCATGGAAAGGGGTTGCAAAGCTTCCAAAAAACTACGAGTTGCCTGAAATGTCAGCCAACATTTTTTCACCCAATCTTGATGATTCTTTCAGGTAATTATCAGTACACTAAAACCACTTGGCTCACCAAATTTCGTTCTTCTAGGTTAAACCGTTCGTTGGCAGTAACCGTTTTCATTTTTAGGTTTCACTCTGTTTTCTCCTATAGGAATACATGTATTTGGAACTCTAAATCAAACACGGTTTGTGCTAGCTCTTTGAAACTTGACACAATAAAGCAGTTTCAAGTTCTATCTCTATGGTTTGTTTGCTGTTGATGTATCCCTAAGCAGAGACTGGCGAAAATCACTTTCATTTAAAGGGGTTGCCAAGCTTCCAAAAAACTACGAGTTGCCTGAAATCTCAGCCAACATTTTTTCACCCAATCTTGATGATTCTTTCAGGTAATGATCAGTACACCGAAACCACTTGGCTCACCAAATTTCGTTCTTCTAGGGTAAACCGTTCGTTTGCAGTAACCATTTTCATTTTTAGGTTTCACTCTGTTTTCTCCTATAGGGATACATGTATTTGGAACTCTAAATCAAACACGGTTTGTGGTAGCTCTTTGAAACTTGACACAATAATGCAGTTTCAAGTTCTATCTCTATGGTTTGTTTGCTGTTGATGTAGCCCTAAGCAGAGACTGGCGAAAATCATTTTCATGGAAAAGGGTTGCCAAGCTTCCAAAAAACTACGAGTTGCCTGAAATCTCAGCCAACATTTTTTCACCCAATCTTGATGATTCTTTCAGGTAATGATCAGTACACCAAAACCAGTTGGCTCACCAAATTTCGTTCTTCTAGGTTAAACCATTCGTTGGCAGTATCCGTTTTCATTTTTAGGTTTCACTCTGTTTTCTCCTATAGGATACATGTATTTGGAACTCTAAATCAAACACGGTTTGTGCTAGCTCTTTGAAACTTTACACAATAAAGCAGTTTCAAGTTCTATCTCTATGGTTTGTTTGGTGTTGATGTAGCCCTAAGGAGAGAGTGGCGAGAATTACTTTCATGGAAAGGGGTTGCCAAGCTTCCATAAAACTACGAGTTGCCTGTAATCTCAGCCAACATTTTTTCACCCAATCTTGATGATTCTTTCAGGTAATATCAGTACACCAAAACCACTTGGCTCACCAAATTTCGTTCTTCTAGTTGAAACCTTTCTTTGGCAGTAACCATTTTCATTTTTAGGTTTCACTCTCTTTTCTCCTATAGGAATACATGTATTTGGAACTATAAATCAAACACGGTTTGTGCTAGCTCTTTGAAACTTGACACAATAAAGCAGTTTCAAGTTCTATCTCTATGGTTTGTTTGCTGTTGATGTAGCCCTAAGCAGAGACTGGCGAAAATCACTTTCATGGAAAGGGGTTGCCAAGCTTCCAAAAAACTACGAGTTTCCTGAAATCTCTGCAAACATTTTTTCACCCAATCTTGATGATTCTTTCAGGTAATGATAAGTACACCAAAACCACTTGGCTCACCAAATTTTGTACTTCTAGGTTAAACCGTTCGTTTGCACTAACCGTTTTCATTTTTAGGTTTCACTCTGTTTGCTCCTATAGGGATACATGTATTTGGAACTCTAAATCAAACACGGTTTGTGCTAGCTCTTTGAAACTTGACGCAATAAAGCAGTTTCAAGTTCTATCTCTATGGTTTGTTTGCTGTTGATGTAGCCCTAAGCAGAGACTGGCGAAAATCATTTTCATGAAAAGGGGTTGCCAAGCTTCCAAAAAACTACGAGTTCCCTGAAATCTCAGCCAACATTTTTTCACCCAATCTTGATGATTCTTTCAGGTAATGGTCAGTACACCAAAACCACTTGGCTCACCAAATTTCGTTCTTCTAGGGTAACCGTTCGTTTGCAGTAACCGTTTTCATTTTTAGTTTTCACTCTGTTTTCTCCTATAGCGATATATATATTTGGAACTCTAAATAAAACACGGTTTGTGCTAGCTCTTTGAAACTTGACACAATAAAGCAGTTTCAAGTTCTATCTCTATGGTTTGTTTGCTGTTGATGTAGCCCTAAGCAGAGACTTGAGAAAATCACTTTCATGGAAAGGGGTTGCCAAGCTTCCTAAAAACTACGAGTTGCCTGAAATCTCAGCCAACATTTTTTCACCCAATCTTGATGATTCTTTTAGGTAATGATTAGTACACCAAAACCACTTGGCTCACCAAATTTCGTTCTTCTAGGTTAAACCGTTCGTTGGCAGTAACCGTTTTCATTTTTAGGTTTCACTCTGTTTTCTCCTATAGGGATACATGTATTTGGAACTCTAAATCAAACACGGTTTCTGCTAGCTCTTTGAAACTTTACACAATAAAGCAGTTTCAATTTCTATCTCTATGGTTTGTTTGGTGTTGATGTAGCCCTAAGGAGAGAGTGGCGAGAATTACTTTCATGGAAAGGGGTTGCCAAGCTTCCATAAAACTACGAGTTGCCTGTAATCTCAGCCAACATTTTTTCACCCAATCTTGATGATTCTTTCAGGTAATGATCAGTACACCAAAACCACTTGTCTCACCAAATTTCGTTCTTCTAGGTTAAACGGTTCGTTTGCAGTAACCGTTTCCATTTTTAGGTTTCACTCTGTTTTCTCCTATAGGGATACATGTATTTGAAACTCTAAATATAACACGGTTTGTGCTAGCACTTTGAAACGTGACACAATAAAGCAGTTTCAAGTTCTACCTCTATGGTTTGTTTGCTGTTGATGTAGCCCTAAGCAGAGACTGGCGAAAATGACTTTCATGGAAAGGGGTTGCCAAGCTTCCAAAAAACTACGAGTTGCCTGAAATCTCAGCAAACATTTTTTCACCCAATCTTGATGATTCTTTCAGGTAATGATCAGTACACCAAAACCACTTGGCTCACCAAATTTCGGTCTCCTAATTTAAACCATTCGTCTGCCGTAACTGTTTTCATTTTTAGGTTTCACTCTGTTTTCTCCTATAGGGATACATGTATTTGGAACTCTAAATCAAACACGGTTTGTGCTAGCTCTTTGAAACTTGACCCAATAAAGCAGATTCAAGTTATATTACTATGGTTTGTTTGCTGTTGATGTAGCCCTAAGCAGAGAGTGGCGAAAATCACTTTCATGGAAAGGGGTTGCCAAGCTTCCAAAAAACTACGAGTTGCCTGAAATCTCAGACAACATTTTTTCACCCAATCTTGATGATTCTTTCAGGTAATGATCAGTACACCAAAACCACTTGGCTCTCCAAATTTCGTTCTTCTAGGTTAAACCGTTCGTTGGCAGTAACCGTTTTCATTTTTTTGTTTCACTCTGTTTTCTCCCATAGGGATACATGTATTTGGAACTCTAAATGAAACACGGTTTGTGCTAGCTCTGTGAAACTTGACACAATAAAGCAGTGTCAAGTTCTACCTCTATGGTTTGTTTGCTGTTGATGTAGCCCTAAACAGAGACTGGCGAAAATCACTTTCATGGAAAGGGGTTGCCAAGCTTCCAAAAAACTACGAGTTGCCTGAAATCTCAGCCAACATTTTTTCACCCAATCTTGATGATTCTTTGAGGTAATGATCAGTACACTAAAACCACTTGGCTCACCCAATTTCGTTCTTCTAGGTTAAACCGTTCGTTTGCAGTAACCGTTTTCATTTTTAGTTTTCACTCTGTTTTCTCCTATAGGAATACATGTATTTGGAACTCTAAATCAAACACGGTTTGTGCTAGCTCTTTGAACCTTGACACAATAAAGAAGTTTCAAGTTCTATCTCTATGGTTTGTGTGCTGTTGATGTAGCCCAAAGCAGAGACTGGCGAAAATCATTTCAATGGAAAGGGGTTGCAAAGCTTCCAAAAAAATACGAGTTGCCTGAAATCTCAGCAAACATTTTTTCACCCAATCTTGATGATTCTTTCAGGTAATGATCAGTACACCAAAACCACTTGGCTCACCCAATTTCGTTCTTCTAGGTTAATCCGTTCGTTTGCAGTAACCGTTTTCATTTTTAGGTTTCACTCTGTTTTCTCCTATAGGGATACATGTATTTGTACTCTAAATCAAACACGGTTTGTGCTAGCTCTGTGAAACTTGACACAATAAAGCAGTTTCAAGTTCTATATCTATGGTTTATTTGCTGTAGATGTAGCCCTAAGCAGAGACTGGCGAAAATCACTTTCATGAAAAGGGGTTGCCAAGCTTCCAAAAAACTACGAGTTCCCTGAAATCTCAGCCAACATTTTTTCACCCAATCTTGATGATTATTTCAGGTAATGGTCAGTACACCAAAACCACTTGGCTCACCAAATTTCGTTCTTCTAGGGTAAACCGTTCGTTTGCAGTAACCGTTTTCATTTTTAGTTTTCACTCTGTTTTCTCCTATAGCGATATATGTATTTGGAACTCTAAATAAAACACGGTTTGTGCTAGCTCTTTGAAACTTGACACAATAAAGCAGTTTCAAGTTCTATCTCTATGGTTTGTTTGCTGTTGATGTAGCCCTAAGCAGAGACTGGCGAAAATCACTTTCATGGAAAGGGGTTGCCTAGCTTCCTAAAAACTACGAGTTGCCTGAAATCTCAGCCAACATTTTTTCACCCAATCTTGATGATTCTTTAAGGTAATGATCAGTACACCAAAACCACTTGGCTCACCAAATTTCGTTCTTCTAGGTTAAACCGTTCGTTGGCAGTAACCGTTTTCATTTTTAGGTTTCACTCTGTTTTCTCCTATAGGGATACATGTATTTGGAACTCTAAATCAAACACGGTTTGTGCTAGCTCTTTGAAACTTTACACAATAAAGCAGTTTCAAGTTCTATCTCTATGGTTTGTTTGGTGTTGATGTAGCCCTAAGGAGAGAGTGGCGAGAATTACTTTCATGGAAAGGGGTTGCCAAGCTTCCATAAAACTACGAGTTGCCTGTAATCTCAGCCAACATTTTTTCACCCAATCTTGATGATTCTTTCAGGTAATGATCAGTACACCAAAACCACTTGTCTCACCAAATTTCGTTCTTCTAGGTTAAACGGTTCGTTTGCAGTAACCGTTTCCATTTTTAGGTTTCACTCTGTTTTCTCCTATAGGGATACATGTATTTGGAACTCTAAATATAACACGGTTTGTGCTAGCTCTTTGAAACGTGACACAATAAAGCAGTTTCAAGTTCTACCTCTATGGTTTGTTTGCTGTTGATGTAGCCCTAAGCAGAGACTGGTGAAAATCACTTTCATTGAAAGGGGTTGCCAAGCTTTCAAAAAACTACGAGTTGCCTGAAATCTCAGCCAACATTTTTTCACCTAATCTTGATGATTCTTTCAGATAATGATCAGTACACCAAAACCACTTGGCTCACCAAATTTCGTTCTTCTACGTTCAACCGTACGTTTGCAATAACCGTTTTCATTTTTAGGTTTCACTTTGTTTTCTCCTATAGAAATTCATGTATTTGGAACTCTAAATCAAACACGGTGTGTGCTAGCTCTTGGAAACTTGACACAATAAAGCAGGTTCAAGTTCTATCTCTATGGTTTGTTTGCTGTTGATGTAGCCCTAAGCATAGAGTGGCGAAAATCACTTTCATGGAAAGGGGTTGCCAAGCTTTTAAAAAACTACGAGTTGCCAGATATCTCAGCCAACATTTTGTGACCCAATCTTGATGATTCTTTCAGGTAATGATCAGTACACCAAAACCACTTGGCTCACCAAATTTCGTTCTTCTAGGTTAAACCGTTCGTTTGCAGTAACTGTTTTCATTTTTAGGTTTCACTCTGTTTTCTCCTATAGAGATACATGTATTTGAAACTCTAAATCCAACACGGTTTGTGCAAGCTCTTTGAAAGTTGACACAATAAAGCAGATTCAAGTTATATCTCTATGGTTTGTTTGCTGTTGATGTATCCCTAAGCAGAGAGTGGCGAAAATCAGTTTCATGGAAAGGGGTTGCAAAGCTTCCAAAAAACTACGAGTTGCCTGAAATCTCAGACAACATTTTTTCACCCAGTCTTGATGATTCTTTCAGCTAATGATCAGTACACCAAAACCACTTGGCTCACCAAATTTCGTTCTTCTAGGGTAAACCGTTCGTTTGCAGTAACCGTTTTTATTTTTAGTTTTCACTCTGTTTTCTTCTATAGGGATACATGTATTTGGAACTCTAAATCAAACACGGTTTGTGCTAGCTCTTTGAAACTTGACACAATAAAGCAGTTTCACGTTCTATCTCTATGGTTTGTTTGCTGTTGATGTAGCCCTAAGCAGAGACTGGCGAAAATCACTTTCATGGAAAGGGGTTGCCAAGCTTCCAAAAACCTATTAGTTGCCTGAAATGTCAGCCAACATTTTTTCACCCAATCTTGATGATTCTTTCAGGTAATGATCAGTACACCAAAACCACTTGGCTCACCAAATTTCGTTCTTCTAGGTTAAGCCGTTCGTTGGCAGTAACCGTTTTCACTTTTAGGTTTCACTCTGTTTTCTCCTATAGGGATACATGTATTTGGAACTCTAAATCAAACACGGTTTGTGCAAGCTCTTTGAAAATTGACACAATAAAGCAGTTTCAAGTAGTATCTCTATGGATTGTTTGCTGTTGATGTAGCCCAAAGCAGAGACTGGCGAAAATCACTTTCATGGAAAGGGGTTGGCAAGCTTCCAAAAAACTACGAGTTGCGTGAAATCTCAGCAAACATTTTTTCACCCAATCTTGATGATTCTTTCAGGTAATGATCAGTACACAAAAACCACTTGGCTAACCAAATTTCGTTCTTCTAGGTTAAACCGTTCTTTTGCAGTAACCGTTTTCATTTTTAGGTTTCACTCTGTTTTCTCCTATACGGATACATGTATTTGGAACTCTAAATAAAACACGGTTTGTGCTAGCTCTTTGAAACTTGACACAATAAAGCAGTTTCAAGTTCTTTCTCTATGGATTGTTTGTTGTTGATGTAGGCCTAAGCAGAGACTGGCGAAAATCACTTTCATGGAAAGGGGTTGCAAAGCTTCCAAAAAACTACGAGTTGCCTGAAATCTCAGGACACATTTTTTCACCCAAACTTGATGATTCTTTCAGGTAATGATCAGTACTGGAAAACCACTAGGCTCACCCAATTTCGTTCTTCTAGTTTAAACTGTTCGTTTGCAGTAACAGTTTTCATTTTTAGGTTTCACTCTGTTTTCTCCTACAGGGATGCATGTATTTGGAACTCTAAATCAAACACGGTTGGTGCTAGCTCTTTGGAACTTGACACAATAAAGCAGATTCAAGTTATATCTCTATGGTTTGTTTGCTGTTGATGTAGCCCTAAGCAGAGACTGGCGAAAATCACTTTCATGGAAAGGGGTTGCCAAGCTTCCAAAAAACTACGAGTTGCCTGAAATCTCAGCCAACATTTTTTCACCCAATCTTGATGATGCTTTCAGGTAATGATCAGTACACCAAAACCACTTGGCTCACCAAATTTTGTTCTTCTAGGTTAAACCGTTCGTTGGCGCTAACCGTTTTCATTTTTAGGTTTCACTCTCTTTTCTCCTATAGGGATACATGTATTTGGAACTCTAAATCAAACACGGTTTGTGCTAGCTCTTTGAAACTTGACACAATAAAGCAGTTTCAAGTTCTATCTCTATGGTTTGTTTGCTGTTAATGTAGCCCTAAGCAGAGACTGGCGAAAATCACTTTCATGGAAAGGGGTTGCCAAGCTTCTATAAAACTACGAGTTTTCTGAAATCTCAGCCATCATTTTTTCACCCAATCTTGATGATTCTTTCAGGTAATGATCAGTACACCAAAACCACTTGGCTCACCAAATTTCGTTCTTCTAGGTTAATCCGTTCATTGGCAGTAACCGTTTTCATTTTTAGGTTTCACTCTGTTTTCTCCTATAGGGATACATGTATTTGGAACTCTAAATCAAACACGGTTTGTGCTAGCTCTGTGAAACTTGACACAATAAAGCAGTTTCAAGTTCTATCTCTATGGTTTGTTTGCTGTTGATGTAGCCCTAAGCAGAGACTGGCGAAAATCACTTTCATGGAAAGGGGTTGCCAAGCTTCGAAAAAACTATGAGCTGCCTGAAATCTCAGCCAACATTTTTTTACCCAATCTTGATGATTCTTTCAGGTAATGATCAGTACACCAAAACCATTTGGCTCACCAAATTTCGTTCTTCTAGGTTAAACGGTTCGTTTGCAGTAACCGTTTCCATTTTTAGGTTTCACTCTGTTTTCTCCTATAGGGATACATGTATTTGGAACTCTAAATAAAACACGGTTTGTGCTAGCTCTTTGAAACGTGACAAAATAAAGCACTTTCAAGTTCTACCTCTATGGTTTGTTTGCTGTTGATGTAGCCCTAAGCAGAGACTGGCGAAAATCACTTTCATGGAAAGGGGTTGCCAAGCTTTCAGAAAACTACGAGTTGCCTGAAATCTCAGCAAACATTTTCTCACCCAATCTTGATGATTCTTTCAGGTAATGATGAGTACACCAAAACCACTTGGCTCACCAAATTTCGTTATTCTAGGTTAAACGGTTCGTTTGCAGTAACCGTTTCCATTTTTAGGTTTCACTCTGTTTTCTCCTATAGGGATACATGTATTTGGAACTCTAAATAAAACACGGTTTGTGCTAGCTCTTTGAAACGTGACAAAATAAAGCAGTTTCAAGTTCTACCTCTATGGTTTGTTTGCTGTTGATGTAGCCCTAAGCCGAGACTGGCGAAAATCACTTTCATGGAAAGGGGTTGCCAAGCTTCCAAAAAACTACGAGTTGCCTGAAATCTCAGCCAACATTTTTTCACCCAATCTTGATGATTCTTTCAGGTAATAATCAGTACACCAAAACCACTTGGCTCACCAAATTTCGTTCTTCTAGGTTAAACGGTTCGTTTGCAGTAACCGTTTTCATTTTTAGGTTTCACTCTGTTTTCTCCTATAGGGATACATGTATTTGGAACTGTAAATCAAACACGCTTTGTGCTAGCTCTTTGAAGCTTGAGACACTAAAGCAGTTTCAAGTTCTATCTCTATGGTTTGTTTGCTGTTGATGTAGCCCAAAGCAGAGACTGGCGAAAAGCACTTTCATGGAAAGGGGTTGCCAAGCTTTCAGAAAACTACGAGTTGCCTGAAATCTCAGGCAACTTTTTGTCACCCAATCTTGATGATTCTTTCAGGTAATGATCATTACACCAAAACAACTTGGCTCACCAAATTTTGTTCTTCTAGGTTAAACCGTTCATTTGGAATAAACGTTTTCATTTTTAGGTTTCACTCTGTTTTCTCCTATAGGGATACATGTATTTGGAACTCTAAATAAAACACGGTTTGTGCTAGCTCTTTGAATCTGGAAACAATAAAGCAGTTTCAAGTTCTATCTCTATGGTTTGCTTGCTGTTGATGTAGCCCTAAGCAGAGACTGGTGAAAATCACGTTCATGGAAAGGGGTTGCCACGCTTCCAAAAAACTACGAGTTGCCTGGAATCTCAGCAAACATTTTTTCACCCAATCTTGACGATTCTTTCAGGTAATGATAAGTACACCAAAACCACTTGGCTCACCAAATTTCGTTCTTCTAGGTTAAACCGTTCGTTTGCAGTAAGCGTTTTCATTTTTAGGTTTCACTTTGTTTTCTCCTATAGGGATTGATGTATTTGGAACTCTAAATCAAACACGGTTTGTGCTAGCTCTTGGAAACTTGACACAATAAAGCAGTTTCAAGTTCTATCTCTATGGTTTGTTTGCTGTTGATGTAGCCCTAAGCAGAGACTGGCGAAAATTACTTTCATGGAAAGGGGTTGCCAAGCTTCCAAAAAACTACTAGTTGCCTGAAATCTCAGACAACATTTTTTCACCCAATCTTGATGATACTTTCAGGTAATGACCAGTACACCAAAACCACTTGGCTGACCAAATTTCGTTCTTCTAGGTTAAACCGTTCGTTGGCAGTAACCGTTTTCATTTTTAGGTTTCACTCTGTTTTCTCCTATAGGGATACATGTATTTGAAACTCTAAATCAAACACGGTTTGTGCTAGCTCTTTGAAACTTGACACAATAAAGCAGTTTCAAGTTCTATCTCTATGGTTTGTTTGCTGTTGATGTAGCCCTAAGCAGAGACTGGCGAAAAACACTTTCATGGAAAGGGGTTGCCAAGCTTCCAAAAAACTACGAGTTGCCTGAAATGTCAGCCAACATTTTTTCACCCAATCTTGATGATTCTTTCAGGTAATGATCAGTACACCAAAACCACTTGGCTCACCAAATTTCGTTCTTCTAGTTGAAACCTTTCTTTGGCAGTAACCATTTTCATTTTTAGGTTTCACTCTGTTTTCTCCTATAGGGATACATGTATTTGGAACTACAAATCAAACAAGGTTTGTGCGAGCTCTTTGAAACGTGACAAAATAAAGCAGTTTCAAGTTCTACCTCTATGGTTTGTTTGCTGTTGATGTAGCCCTAAGCAGAGACTGGCGAAAATCACTTTCATGGAAAGGGGTTGCCAAGCTTTCAGAAAACTACGAGTTGCCTGAAATCTCAGCAAACATTTTCTCACCCAATCTTGATGATTCTTTCAGGTAATGATGAGTACACCAAAACCACTTGGCTCACCAAATTTCGTTATTCTAGGTTAAACGGTTCGTTTGCAGTAACCGTTTCCATTTTTAGGTTTCACTCTGTTTTCTCCTATAGGGATACATGTATTTGGAACTCTAAATCAAACACGGTTTGTGCTAGCTCTTTGAACCTTGACACAATAAAGCAGATTCAAGTTCTATCTCTATGGTTTGTTTGCTGTTGATGTAGCCCTAAGCAGAGACTGGCGAAAATCACTTTCATGGAAAGGGGTTGCCAAGCTTCCAAAAAACTACGAGTTCCCTGAAATCTCAGCCAACATTTTTTCACCCAATCTTGATGATTCTTTCAGGTAATGATCAGTACACCAAAACCACTTGGCTCACCAAATTTTGTTCTTCTAGGTTAAACCGTTCGTTTGCAGTAACCGTTTTCATTTTTAGTTTTCACTCTGTTTTCTCCTATAGGGATACATGTATTTGGAACTCTAAATGAAACACGGTTTCTGCTAGCTCTGTGAAACTTGACACAATAAAGTAGTTTCAAGTTCTATCTCTATGGTTTGTTATCTGTTGATGTAGCCCTAACCAGAGAGTGGCGAAAATCACTTTCATTGAAAGGGGTTGCCAAGCTTCCAAAAAACTACGAGTTGCCTGAAATCTCAGCAAACATTTTTTCACCGAATGTTGATGATTCTTTCAGGTAATGATCAGTACACAAAAACAACTTGGCTCACCAAATTTTATTCTTCTAGGTTAAACCGTTCGTTTGCAGTAACCGTTTACATTTTTAGGTTTCACTCTGTTTTCTCCTATAGGGGTACATGTATTTGGAACTCCAAATCAAACATGGTTTGTGCTAGCTCTTTGAATCTTGTCAGAATAAAGCAGTTTCAAGTTATGTCTCTATGGTTTGTTTGCTGTTGATGTAGCCCTAAGCAGAGACTGGCGAAAATCACTTTCATTTAAAGGGTTTGCCAAGCTTCCAAAAAACTACGTGTTTCCTGAAATCTCAGGAAACATTTTTTCACCCAATCTTGATGATTCTTTCAGATAATGATCAGTACAGCAAAACCACTTGGCTCACCCAATTTCGTTCTTCTAGGTCAAACCGTTCGTTTGCAGTAACCGTTTTCATTTTTTGGTTTCACTCTGTTTTCTCCTATAGGGATACATGTATTTGAACTCTAATTCACACACGGTTTGTGCCAGCTCTTTGAAACTTGACACAATAAAGGAGTTTTAAGTTCTATCTCTATGGTTTGTTTGCTGTTGATGTAGCCCTAAGTAGAGACTGGCGAAAATCACTTTCATTAAAACGGGTTTCCAAGCTTCCAAAAAACCACGAGTTGCCTGAAATCTCAGCAAACATTTTTCACCCAATCGTAGTGATTCTTTCAGGTAATGATCAGTACACCAAAGCCACTAGGCTCACCACGTTTCGTTCTTCTAGGTTAAACCGTTCGTTTGCAGTAACCGTTTTCATTTTTAGGTTTCACTCTGTTTTCTCCTATAGGGATACATGTATTTGGAACTCTAAATCAAACACGGTTTGTGCTAGCTCTTTGAAACTTGACACAATAAAGCAATTTCAAGTTCTATCTCTATGATTTGTTTGCTGTTGATGTAGCCCTAAGAAGAGACTGGCGAAAATCACTTTCATTTAAAGGGGTTGCCAACCTTCCAAAACACTATGAGTTGCCTGAAATCTCAGGACAAATTTTTTACCTATCTTGATGATTCTTTCAGGTAATGATCAGTACACCAAAACCACTTGGCTCACCAAATTTCGTTCTTCTAGGTTAAACCGTTCGTTTGCAGTAACCGTTTTCATTTTTAGGTTTCACTCTGTTTATTCCTATAGGGATACATGTATTTGGAACTGTAAATTAAACACGGTTTGTGCTAGCTCTTTGAAACTTGACACAATAAAGCAGATTCAAGTTCTATCTCTATGGTTTGTTTGCTGTTGATGTAGCCCTAAGCAGAGTCTGGCGAAAATCACTTTCATGGAAAGAAGTTGCAAAGCTTCCAAAAAACTACGAGTTGCCTGAAATCTCAGCAAACATTTTTCACCCAATCTTAGTGATTCTTTCAGGTAATGATCAGTACACCAAAACCACTTGGCTCACCAAATTTCGTTCTTCTAGGTTAAACCGTTCGTTTGCAGTAACCCTTTTCATTTTTAGGGTTCAGTCTGTTTTCTCCTATAAGGATACATGTATTTGGAACTCTAAATCAAACACGGTTTGTACTAGCTCTTTGAAACTTGACACAATAAAGCAGTTTCAAGTTCTATCTCTATTAGTTTGTTTGCTGTTGATATAGCCCTAAGCAGAGACTGGCGAAAAACACTTTCATGGAAAGGGGTTGCCAAGCTTCCAAAAAACTACGAGTTGACTGAAATCTCAGCAAACATTTTTTCACCCAATCTTGATGATTCCTTCAGGTAATGATCAGTACACCAAAACCACTTGGCTCACCAAATTTTGTTCTTCTAGGTTAAACCGTTCGTTTGCAGTAACCGTTTTCATTTTTTGTTTCACTCTGTTTTCTCCTATAGGGATACATGTATTTGGAACTCTAAATCAAACACGGTTTGTGCCAGCTCTTTGAAACTTGACACAATAAAGCAGTTTCAAGTTCTATCTCTATGGTTTGTTTGCTGTTGATGTAGCCCTAAGTAGAGACTGGCGAAAATCACTTTCATTTAAAGGGGTTGCAAAACTTCCAAAAAACTACGAGTTGCCTGAAATCTCAGCAAACATTTTTTCACCCAATCTTGATGATTCTTTCAGGTAATGATCAGTACACCAAAACCACTTGGCTCAAGAAATTTCGTTCTTTTAGGTTAAACCGTTCCTTTGCAGTAACCGTTTTCATTTTTAGGTTTCACTCTGTTTTCTCCTATAGAAATACATGTATTTGGAACTCTAAATCAAACATGATTTTTGCTAGCTCTTTGAAACATGACACAATAAAGCAGTTTCAAGTTCTATCTCTATGGTTTGTTTGCTCTTGATGTAGCCCTAAGCAGAGACTGGCGAAAATCACTTTCATTTAAAGGGGTTGCCAAGCTTCCAAAAAAGTACGTGTTGCCTGAAATCTCAGCAAATATTTTTTCACCCAACTTGATGATTCTTTCAGGTAATGATCAGTATAGCAAAACCACTTGGATCACCAAATTTCGTTATTGTAGGTTATACCGTTCGATTGCAGTAACCGTTTACATTTTTAGGTTTCACTCTGTTTTCTCCTATAGGAATACATGTATTTGGAACTCTAAATCAAAAACGGTTTGTGCTAGCTCTTTGAAACTTGACACAATAAAGCAGTTTCAAGTTCTATCTCTATGGTTTGTTTCCTGTTGATGTAGCCCTAAGCAGAGACTGGCGAAAATCACTTTCATTTAAAGTGGATGCCAAGCTTCCAAAAACTTACGAGTTGCCTGAAATCTCAGCCAACATTTTTTCACCCAATCTTAATGATTCTTTCAGGTTATGATGAGTACACGAAACCCACCTGGCTCACCAAATTTCGTTCTTCTAGGTTAAACCGTTCTTTTGCAGTAACCGTTTTCATTTTTAGGTTTCACTCTGTTTTCTCCTATAGGGATACATGTATTTGGAACTCTAAATCAAACACGGTTTGTGCTAGCTCTTTGAAACTTGACACAATAAAGCAGTTTCAAGTTCTATCTCTAGGGTTTGTTTGCTCTTGATGTACACCTAAGCAGAGACTGGCGAAAAACACTTTCATAGAAAGGGGTTGCCAAGCTTCCAAAAAACTACGAGTTGCCTGAAATCTCAGCAAACATTTTTTCACCGAATCTTGATGATTCTTTCAGGTAATGATCAGTATACAAAAACAACTTGGCTCACCAAATTTTCTTCTTCTAGGTTAAACCGTTCGTTTGCAGTAACCGTTTTCATTTTTAGGTTTCACTCTGTTTTCTCCTATAGGGGTACATGTATTTGGAACTCCATATCAAACATGGTTTGTGCTAGCTCTTTGAAACTTGACAGAATAAAGCAGTTTCAAGTTATGTCTCTTGTTTTGTTTACTGTTGATGTAGCCCTAAGCAGAGACTGGCGAAAATCACTTTCATTTAAAGAGGTTGACAAGCTTCCAAAAAACTACGTGTTTCCTGAAATCTCAGGAAAAATTTTTTCACCCAATCTTGATGATTCTTTCAGATAATGATCAGTACACCAAAACCACTTGGCTCACCCAATTTCGTTCTTCTAGGTTAAACCGTTCGTTTCCAGTAACCGTTTTCATTTTTAGGTTTCACTCTGTTTTCTCCTATAGGGATACATGTATTTGAACTCTAAATCACACACGGTTTGTGCTAACTCTTTGGAACTTGACACAATAAAGCAGATTCAAGTTCTATCTTTATGGTTTGTTTGCTGTTGATGTAGCCCTAAGCAGAGACTGGCGAAAATGACTTTCATAGAAAGGGGTTGCCAAGCTTCCAAAAAACTACGAGTTGCCTGAAATCTCAGAAAACATTTTTTCACCCAATCTTGATGATTCTTTCAGGTAATGATGAGTACACCAAAACCACTTGGCTCACCAAATTTCGTTCTTCTAGGTTAAACCGTTCGTTTGCAGTAATTGTTTTCATTTTTAGGTTTCACTCTGTTTTCTCCTATAGGGATACATGTATTTGGAACTCTAAATCGAACACGGTTTGTGCCAGCTCTTTGAAACTTGACACAATAAAGGAGTTTTAAGTTCTATCTCTATGGTTTGTTTGCTGTTGATGTAGCCCTAAGTAGAGACTGGCGAAAATCACTTTCATTAAAACGGGTTTCCAAGCTTCCAAAAAACCACGAGTTGCCTGAAATCTCAGCAAACATTTTTCACCCAATCTTAGTGATTCTTTCAGGTAATGATCAGTACACCAAAGCCACTAGGCTCACCACGTTTCGTTCTTCTAGGTTAAACCGTTCGTTTGCAGTAACCGTTTTCATTTTTAGTTTTCACTCAGTTTTCTCCTATAGGGATACATGTATTTGGAACTCTAAATCAAACACGGTTTGTGCTAGCTCTTTGAAACTTGACACAATAAAGCAATTTCAAGTTCTATCTCTATGATTTGTTTGCTGTTGATGTAGCCCTAAGAAGAGACTGGCGAAAATCACTTTCATTTAAAGGGGTTGCCAACCTTCCAAAACACTATGAGTTGCCTGAAATCTCAGGACAAATTTTTTACCTATCTTGATGATTCTTTCAGGTAATGATCAGTACACCAAAACCACTTGGCTCACCAAATTTCGTTCTTCTAGGTTAAACCGTTCGTTTGCAGTAACCGTTTTCATTTTTAGGTTTCACTCTGTTTTCTCCTATAGGGATACATGTATTTGGAACTCTAAATCAAACACGGTTTGTGCTAGCTCTTTGAAACTTGACACAATAAAGCAGTTTCAAGTTCTATCTCTATGGTTTGTTTGCTGTTGATGTAGCCATAAGCAGAGACTGGCGACAATCACTTTCATAAAAAGAGGTTGCCAAGCTTCCAAAAAACTACGAGTTGCCTGAAATCTCAGCAAACATTTTTTCACCCAATCTTGAAGATTCTTTCAGGTAATGATCAGTACACCAAAAGCACTAGGCTCACCAAGATTCGTTCTTCTAGGTTAAACCGTTCGTTTCCAGTAACCCTTTTCATTTTTAGGGTTCAGTCTGTTTTCTCCTATAAGGATACATGTATTTGGAACTCTAAATCAAACACGGTTTGTACTAGCTCTTTGAAACATGACACAATAAAGCAGTTTCAAGTTCTATCTCTATTAGTTTGTTTGCTGTTGATGTAGCCCTAAGCAGAGACTGGCGAAAAACACTTTCATGGAAAGGGGTTGCCAAGCTTCCAAAAAACTACGAGTTGACTGAAATCTCAGCAAACATTTTTTCACCCAATCTTGATAATTCCTTCAGGTAATGATCAGTACACCAAAACCACTTGGCTCACCAAATTTCGTTCTTCTAGGTTAAACCGTTCGTTTGCAGTAACCGTTTTCATTTTTAGGTTTCACTCTGTTTTCTCCTATAGGGATACATGTATTTGGAACTCTAAATGAAACACGGTTTGTGCCAGCTCTTTGAAACTTGACACAATAAAGCAGTTTCAAGTTCTATCTCTATGGTTTGTTTGCTGTTGATGTAGCCCTAAGTAGAGACTGGCGAAAATCACTTTCATTTAAAGGGGTTGCAAAACTTCCAAAAAACTACGAGTTTCCTGAAATCTCAGCAAACATTTTTTCACCCAATCTTGATGATTCTTTCAGGTAATGATCAGTACACCAAAACCACTTGGCTCAAGAAATTTCGTTCTTCTAGGTTAAACCGTTCCTTTGCAGTAACCGTTTTCATTTTTAGGTTTCACTCTGTTTTCTCCTATAGAAATACATGTATTTGGAACTCTAAATCAAACATGGTTTTTGCTAGCTCTTTGAAACATGACACAATAAAGCAGTTTCAAGTTCTATCTCTATGGTTTGTTTGCTCTTGATGTAGCCCTAAGCAGAGACTGGCGAAAATCACTTTCATTTAAAGGGGTTGCCAAGCTTCCAAAAAAGTACGTGTTGCCTGAAATCTCAGCAAATATTTTTTCACCCAACTTGATGATTCTTTCAGGTAATGATCAGTATAGCAAAACCACTTGGATCACCAAATTTCGTTCTTCTAGGTTATACCGTTCGTTTGCAGTAACCGTTTACATTTTTAGGTTTCACTCTGTTTTCTCCTATAGGAATACATGTATTTGGAAATCTAAATCAAACACGGTTTGTGCCAGCTCTTTGAAACTTGACACAATAAAGGAGTTTTAAGTTCTATCTCTATGGTTTGTTTGCTGTTGATGTAGCCCTAAGTAGAGACTGGCGAAAATCACTTTCATTAAAACGGGTTTCCAAGCTTCCAAAAAACCACGAGTTGCCTGAAATCTCAGCAAACATTTTTCACCCAATCTTAGTGATTCTTTCAGGTAATGATCAGTACACCAAAGCCACTAGGCTCACCACGTTTCGTTCTTCTAGGTTAAACCGTTCGTTTGCAGTAACCGTTTTCATTTTTAGGTTTCACTCTGTTTTCTCCTATAGGGATACATGTATTTGGAACTCTAAATCAAACACGGTTTGTGCTAGCTCTTTGAAACTTGACACAATAAAGCAATTTCAAGTTTTATCTCTATGATTTGTTTGCTGTTGATGTAGGCCTAAGAAGAGACTGGCGAAAATCACTTTCATTTAAAGGGGTTGCCAACCTTCCAAAACACTATGAGTTGCCTGAAATCTCAGGACAAATTTTTTACCTATCTTGATGATTCTTTCAGGTAATGATCAGTACACCAAAACCACTTGGCTCACCAAATTTCGTTCTTCTAGGTTAAACCGTTCGTTTGCAGTAACCGTTTTCATTTTAGGTTTCACTCTGTTTTCTCCTATAGGGATACATGTATTTGGAACTGTAAATCAAACACGGTTTGTGCTAGCTCTTTGAAACTTGAGACAATAAAGCAGATTCAAGTTCTATCTCTATGGTTTGTTTGCTGTTGATGTAGCCCTAAGCAGAGTCTGGCGAAAATCACTTTCATGGAAAGAAGTTGCAAAGCTTCCAAAAAACTACGAGTTGCCTGAAATCTCAGCAAACATTTTTTCACCCAATCTTGAAGATTCTTTCAGGTAATGATCAGTACACCAAAAGCACTAGGCTCACCAAGATTCGTTCTTCTAGGTTAAACCGTTCGTTTGCAGTAACCCTTTTCATTTTTAGGGTTCAGTCTGTTTTCTCCTATAAGGATACATGTATTTGGAACTCTAAATCAAACACGGTTTGTACTAGCTCTTTGAAACTTGACACAATAAAGCAGTTTCAAGTTTTATCTCTATTAGTTTGTTTGCTGTTGATGTAGCCCTAAGCAGAGACTGGCGAAAAACACTTTCATGGAAAGGGGTTGCCAAGCTTCCAAAAAACTACGAGTTGACTGAAATCTCAGCAAACATTTTTTCACCCAATCTTGATGATTCCTTCAGGTAATGATCAGTACACCAAAACCACTTGGCTCACCAAATTTCGTTCTTCTAGGTTAAACCGTTCGTTTGCAGTAACCGTTTTCATTTTTAGGTTTCACTCTGTTTTCTCCTATAGGGATACATGTATTTGGAACTCTAAATCAAACACGGTTTGTGCCAGCTCTTTGAAACTTGACACAATAAAGCAGTTTCAAGTTCTATCTCTATGGTTTGTTTGCTGTTGATGTAGCCCTAAGTAGAGACTGGCGAAAATCACTTTCATTTAAAGGGGTTGCAAAACTTCCAAAAAACTACGAGTTTCCTGAAATCTCAGCAAACATTTTTTCACCCAATCTTGATGATTCTTTCAGGTAATGATCAGTACACCAAAACCACTTGGCTCAAGAAATTTCGTTCTTCTAGGTTAAACCGTTCCTTTGCAGTAACCGTTTTCATTTTTAGGTTTCACTCTGTTTTCTCCTATAGAAATACATGTATTTGGAACTCTAAATCAAACATGGTTTGTGCTAGCTCTTTGAAACATGACACAATAAAGCAGTTTCAAGTTCTATCTCTATGGTTTGTTTGCTCTTGATGTAGCCCTAAGCAGAGACTGGCGAAAATCACTTTCATTTAAAGGGGTTGCCAAGCTTCCAAAAAAGTATGTGTTGCCTGAAATCTCAGCAAATATTTTTTCACCCAACTTGATGATTATTTCAGGTAATGATCAGTATAGCAAAACCACTTGGATCACCAAATTTCGTTCTTCTAGGTTATACCGTTCGTTTGCAGTAACCGTTTACATTTTTAGGTTTCACTCTGTTTTCTCCTATAGGAATACATGTATTTGGAACTCTAAATCAAACACGGTTTGTGCTAGCTCTTTGAAACTTGACACAATAAAGCAGTTTCAAGTTCTATCTCTATGGTTTGTTTCCTGTTGATGTAGCCCTAAGCAGAGACTGGCGAAAATCACTTTCATTTAAAGAGGATGCCAAGCTTCCAAAAACTTACGAGTTGTTGAAATCTCAGCCAACATTTTTTCACCCAATCTTAATGATTCTTTCAGGTTATGATGAGTACACGAAACCCACCTGGCTCACCAAATTTCGTTCTTCTAGGTTAAACCGTTCTTTTGCAGTAACCGTTTTCATTTTTAGGTTTCACTCTGTTTTCTCCTATAGGGATACATGTATTTGGAACTCTAAATCAAACACGGTTTGTGCTAGCTCTTTGAAACTTGACACAATAAAGCAGCTTCTAGTTCTATCTCTATGGTTTGTTTGCTGTTGATGTAGCCCTAAGCAGAGACTGGCGAAAATCAGTTTCATGGAAAGAAGTTGCCAAGCTTCCAAAAAACTACGAGTTGCCTGAAATCTCAACAAACATTTTTTCACCCAATCTTGATGATTCTTTCATGTAATTGTCAGTACACCAGAACCACTAGGCTCACCAAGTTTCGTTCTTCTAGGTTAAACCGTTCGTTTGCAGTAACCGTTTTCATTTTTAGGTTTCACTCTGTTTTCTCCTATAGGGATACATGTATTTGGAACTCTAAATCAAACACGGTTTGTGCCAGCTCTTTGAAACTTGACACAATAAAGGAGTTTTAAGTTCTATCTCTATGGTTTGTTTGCTGTTGATGTAGCCCTAAGTAGAGATTGGCGAAAATCACTTTCATTTAAAGGGGTTGCAAAACTTCCAAAAAACTACGAGTTGCCTGAAATCTCAACAAACATTTTTTTATCCAATCTTGATGATTCTTTCAGGTAATGATCACTACACCAAAACCACTTGGCTCACCAAATTTCGTTCTTCTAGGTTAAACCGTTCGTTTGCAGTAACCGTTTACATTTTTAGGTTTCACTCTGTTTTCTCCTATAGGAATACATGTATTTGGAACTCTAAATCAAACACGGTTTGTGCTAGCTCTTTGAAACTTGACACAAAAAAGCAGTTTCAAGTTCTATCTCTATGGTTTGTTTGCTGTTGATGTAGCCCTAAACAGAGAGTGGCGAAAATCACTTTCATAAAAAGGGGTTGCCAAGCTTCCAAAAAACTATGAGTTTCCTGAAATCTCAGCAAACATTTTTTCACCCAATCTTCATGATTCTTTCAGGTAATGGTCAGTACACCAAAACCACTTGGCTCACCAAATTTCGTGCTTCTAGGTTAAACCGTTCGTTTGCAGTAACCGTTTTCATTTTTAGGTTTCACTCTGTTTTCTCCTATAGGGATACATGTATTTGGAACTCTTAATCAAACACGGTTTGTGCTAGCTCTTTGAAACTTGACACAATAAAGCAGTTTAGAGTTCTCTCTCTATGGTTTGTTTGCTGTTGATGTAGCCCAAAGCAGAGACTGGCGAAAATCACTTTCATTAAAACGGGTTTCCAAGCTTCCAAAAAACCACGAGTTGCCTGAAATCTCAGCAAACATTTTTCACCCAATCTTAGTGATTCTTTCAGGTAATGATCAGTACACCAAAGCCACTAGGCTCACCACGTTTCGTTCTTCTAGGTTAAACCGTTCGTTTGCAGTAACCGTTTTCATTTTTAGTTTTCACTCAGTTTTCTCCTATAGGGATACATGTATTTGGAACTCTAAATCAAACACGGTTTGTGCTAGCTCTTTGAAACTTGACACAATAAAGCAATTTCAAGTTCTATCTCTATGATTTGTTTGCTGTTGATGTAGCCCTAAGAAGAGACTGGCGAAAATCACTTTCATTTAAAGGGGTTGCCAACCTTCCAAAACACTATGAGTTGCCTGAAATCTCAGGACAAATTTTTTACCTATCTTGATGATTCTTTCAGGTAATGATCAGTACACCAAAACCACTTGGCTCACCAAATTTCGTTCTTCTAGGTTAAACCGTTCGTTTGCAGTAACTGTTTTCATTTTTAGGTTTCACTCTGTTTTCTCTTATAGGGATACATGTATTTGGAACTCTAAATCAAACACGGTTTGTGCTAGCTCTTTGAAACTTGACACAATAAAACAGATTCAAGTTCTATCTCTATGGTTTGTTTGCTGTTGATGTAGCCCTAAGCAGAGTCTGGCGAAAATCACTTTCATGGAAAGAAGTTGCAAAGCTTCCAAAAAACTACGAGTTGCCTGAAGTCTCAGCAAACATTTTTTCACCCAATCTTGAAGATTCTTTCAGGTAATGATCAGTACACCAAAAGCACTAGGCTCACCAAGATTCGTTCTTCTAGGTTAAACCGTTCGTTTGCAGTAACCCTTTTCATTTTTAGGGTTCAGTCTGTTTTCTCCTATAAGGATACATGTATTTGGAACTCTAAATCAAACACGGTTTGTACTAGCTCTTTGAAACTTGACACAATAAAGCAGTTTCAAGTTCTATCTCTATTAGTTTGTTTGCTGTTGATGTAGCCCTAAGCAGAGACTGGCGAAAAACACTTTCATGGAAAGGGGTTGCCAAGCTTCCAAAAAACTACGAGTTGACTGAAATCTGAGCAAACATTTTTTCACCCAATCATGATGATTCCTTCAGGTAGTGATCAGTACACCAAAACCACTTGGCTCACCAAATTTTGTTCTTCTAGGTTAAACCGTTCGTTTGCAGTAACCGTTTTCATTTTTAGGTTTCACTCTGTTTTCTCCTATAGGGATACATGTATTTGGAACTCTAAATCAAACACGGTTTGTGCCAGCTTTTGAAACTTGACACAATAAAGCAGTTTCAAGTTCTATCTCTATGGTTTGTTTGCTGTTGATGTAGCCCTAAGTAGAGACTGGCGAGAATCACTTTCATTTAAAGGGGTTGCAAAACTTCCAAAAAACTACGAGTTTCCTGAAATCTCAGCAAACATTTTTTCACCCAATCTTGATGATTCTTTCAGGTAATGATCAGTACACCAAAACCACTTGGCTCAAGAAATTTCGTTCTTCTAGGTTAAACCGTTCCTTTGCAGTAACCGTTTTCATTTTTAGGTTTCACTCTGTTTTCTCCTATAGAGATACATGTATTTGGAACTCTAAATCAAACATGGTTTTTGCTAGCTCTTTGAAACATGACACAATAAAGCAGTTTCAAGTTCTATCTCTATGGTTTGTTTGCTCTTGATGTAGCCCTAAGCAGAGACTGGCGAAAATCACTTTCATTTAAAAAGGTTGCCAAGCTTCCAAAAAAGTACGTGTTGCCTGAAATCTCAGCAAATATTTTTTCACCCAACTTGATGATTCTTTCAGGTAATGATCAGTATAGCAAAACCACTTGCATCACCAAATTTCGTTCTTCTAGGTTATACCGTTCGTTTGCAGTAACCGTTTACATTTTTAGGTTTCACTCTGTTTTCTCCTATAGGAATACATGTATTTGGAAATCTAAATCAAACACGGTTTGTGCTAGCTCTTTGAAACTTGACACAATAAAGCAGTTTCTAGTTCTATCTCTATGGTTTGTTTCCTGTTGATGTAGCCCTAAGCAGAGACTGGCGAAAATCACTTTCATTTAAAGAGGATGCCAAGCTTCCAAAAACTTACGAGTTGCCTGAAATCTCAGCCAACATTTTTTCACCCAATCTTAATGATTCTTTCAGGTTATGATGAGTACACGAAACCCACCTGGCTCACCAAATTTCGTTCTTCTAGGTTAAACCGTTCTTTTGCAGTAACCGTTTTCATTTTTAGGTTTCACTCTGTTTTCTCCTATAGGGATACATGTATTTGGAACTCTAAATCAAACACAGTTTGTGCTAGCTCTTTGAAACTTGACACAATAAAGCAGCTTCTAGTTCTATCTCTATGGTTTGTTTGCTGTTGATGTAGCCCTAAGCAGAGACTGGCGAAAATCAGTTTCATGGAAAGAAGTTGCCAAGCTTCCAAAAAACTACGAGTTGCCTGAAATCTCAACAAACATTTTTTCACCCAATCTTGATAATTCTTTCAGGTAATTGTCAGTACACCAGAACCACTAGGCTCACCACGTTTCGTTCTTCTAGGTTAAACCGTTCGTTTGCAGTAACCGTTTTCATTTTTAGGTTTCACTCTGTTTTCTCCTATAGAAATACATGTATTTGGAACTATAAATTAAACACGGTTTTTGCTAGCTCTTTGAAACTTGACACAATAAAGCAGTTTCAAGTTCTATCTCTATGGTTTGTTTGCTGTTGATGTAGCCCTAAGCAGAGACTCGGAAAATCACTTTCATGGAAAGGGGTTGCCAAGCTTCCAAAAAACTACGAGTTGCCTGAAATCTCAGCAAACATTTTTTCACCCAATCTTGATGATTCTTTCAGGTCGTGATTAGTATACCAAAACCACTTGGCTCACCCAATTTCGTTTTTCTAGGTTAAACCGTTCGTTTGCAGTAAACGTTTTCATTTTTAGGTTTCACTTTGTTTTCTCCTATAGGGATACATGTATTTGGAACTCTAAGTCAAACACGGTTTGTGCTAGCTCTTTGAAACTTGACACAATAAAGCAGTTTCAAGTTCTATCTCTATGGTTTGTTTGCTGTTGATGTAGCCCTAAGCAGAGACTGGCGAAAATGACTTTCATGGAAAGGGATTGCCAAGCTTCCAAAAAACTACGAGTTGCCTGAAATCTCAGCAAACATTTTTTTACCCAATCTTGATGATTCTTTCAGGTGATGATCAGTACACCACAACCACTAGGCTCACCAAGTTTCGTTCTTCTAGGTTAAACCATTCGTTTGCAGTAACCATTTTCATTTTTAGGTTTCACTCAGTTTTCTCCTATAGGGATACATGTATTTGGAACTCTAAATCAAGCACGGTTTGTGCTAGTACTTTGAAACTTGACACAATAAAGCAGTTTCAAGTTCTATCTCTATGGTTTGTTTGCTGTTGATGTAGCCCTAAGCAGAGACTGGAGAAAATGACTTTCATGGAAAAAGGTTTCCAAGCTTCCAAAAAACTACGAGTTGCCTGAAATCTCTGCAAACATTTTTTCACCCAATCTTGATGATTCTTTCAGGTAATGATCAGTACACGAAAACCACTTGGCTCACCAAATTTCGTTCTTCTAGGTTTAACCGTTCGTTTGCAGTAACCGTTTTCATTTTTAGGTTTCACTCTGTCTTCATCTATAGGGAGACATGTACTTGGAACTCTAAATCAAACATGGTTTGTGCTAGCTCTTTGAAACTTGACACAATAAATCAGTTTCAAGTTCTATCTTTATGGTTTGTTTGCTGTTGATGTAGTTGTAAGCAGAAACTGGATAAAATCACTTTCATGGAAAGGGGTTGCCAAGCTTCCAAAAAACTACGAGTTGCCTGAAATCTCAGCAAACATTTTTTCACCCAATCTTGATGATTCTTTCAGGAAGTGATCAGTATACCAAAACCACTTGGCTCACCCAATTTCGTTCTTCTAGTTTAAACCGTTCGTTTGCAGTAACCGTTTTCATTTTTAGGTTTCACTCTGTTTTCTCCTATAGGGATACATGTATTTGGAACTCTAAATCAAACACGGTTTGTGCTAGCTCTTTGAAACTTGACACAATAAAGCAGATTCAAGTTCTATCTCTTTGGTTTGTTTGCTGTTGATGTAGCCCTAAGCAGAGACTGGCGCAAATGACTTTCATGGAAAGGGGTTGCCAAGCTTCCAAAAAACTACGAGTTGCCTGAAATCTCAGCAAACATTACTTCACCCAATCTTGATGATTCTTTCAGGTAATGATGAGTACACCAAAACCACTTGGCTCACCAAATTTGATTCTTGTAGGTTAAACCATTCGTTTGCAGTAACCGTTTTCATTTTTAGGTTTCACTCTGTTTTCTCCTATAGGGATACATGTATTTGGAACTCTAAATCAAACACGGTTGTGCTAGCTCTTTGAAACTTGACACAATAAAGAAGTTTCAAGTTCTATTTCTATGGTTTGTTTCCTGTTGATATAACCCTAAGCAGAGACTTGCGAAAATCACTTTCATTTAAAGGGGTTGCCAAGCTTCCAAAAAACTACGAGTTGCCTGAAATTTCAGCACACATTTTTTCACCCAATCTTGATGATTCTTTCAGGTAATGATCAGTACACCAAAACCACTTGGCTCACCAAATTTCGTTCTTCTAGGTTAAACCGTTCGTTTGCAGTAACCGTTTTCATTTTTAGGTTTCACTCTGTTTTCTCCTATAGGGATACATGTATTTGAAACTCTAAATCAAACACGGTTTGTGCTAGCTCTGTGAAACTTTACACAATAAAGCAGTTTCAAGTTCTATCTGTATGGTTTGTTTGCTGTTGATGTAGCCCTAAGCAGAGACTGGCGAAAATCACTTTCATAGAAAGGGGTTGCCAAGCTTCCAAAAAACTACGAGTTGCCTGAAATCTCAGTACACATTTTTTCACCCAATCTTGATGATTCTTTCAGGAAGTGATCAGTACACCAAAACCACTTGGCTCACCCAATTTTGTTCTTCTAGGTTAAACCGTTCGTTTGCAGTAACCGTTTTCATTTTTAGGTTTCACTCTGTTTTCTCCTATAGGGATACATGTATTTGAAACTCTAAATCAAACACGGTTTGTGCTAGCTCTGTGAAACTTGACACAATAAAGCAGTTTCTAGTTCTATCTCTATGGTTTGTTTGCTGTTGATGAAGCCCTAAGCAGAGACTGGCGAAAATCAGTTTCATATAAAGGGATTGCCAAGCTTCCAAAAAACTACGAGTTGCTTGAAATCTCAGCAAACATTTTTTCACGCAATCTTGATGATTCTTTCAGGTAATGATCAGTACACCAAAACCACTTGGCTCACCACGTTTCGTTCTTCTAGGTTAAACCGTTCGTTAGCAGTAACCGTTTTAATTTTTAGGTTTCACTCTGTTTTCTCCTATAGGGATACATGTATTTGGAACTCTAAATCAAATACGGTTTGTGCTAGCTCTTTGGAACTTGACACAATAAAGCAGATTCAAGTTCTATCTCTATGTTTTTTTTGCTGTTGATGTAGCCCTAAGCAGAGACTGGCGAAAATCACTTTCATGGAAAGGGGTTGCCAAGCTTCCAAAAAACTACGAGTTGCCTGAAATCTCAGCATACATTTTTACACCCAATCTTGATGATTCTTTCAGGTAATGATCAGTACACCAAAACCACTTGGCTCACCAAATTTCGTTCTTCTAGTTTAAACCATTCCTTTGCAGTAACCGTTTTCATTTTTACGTTACACTCTGTTTTCTCGTATAGGGATACATGTATTTGGAACTCTAAATCAAACACGGTTTGTGCTAGCTCTTTGAAACTTGACACAATAAAGCAGTTTCAAGTTCTATCTCTATGGTTTGTTTGCTGTTGATGTAGCCCTAAGCAGAGACTGGCAAAAATCACTTTAATTTAAAGGGGTTGAAAAGCTTCCAAAAAACTACGAGTTGCCTGAAATCTCAGCCAACATTTTTTCACCCAATCTTGATGATTCTTTCAGGTAATGATCAGTACACCAAAACCACTTGGCTCACCAAATTTCGTTCTTCTAGTTTAAACCGTTCATTTGCAGTAACCGTTTTCATTTTTAGGTTTCACTCTGTTTTCTCCTATAGGGATACATGTGTTTGGAACTATAAATCAAACACGGTTTGTGCTAGCTCTTTGAAACTTGACACAATAAAGCAGTTTCAAGTTCTATCTCTATGGATGTTTGCTGTTGATGTAGCCCTAAGTAGAGACTGGCAAAAATCAATTTCATGGAAAGGGGTTGCCAAGCTTCAAAAAACTACGAGTTGCCTGAAATCTCAGCCAACATTTTTTCACCGAATCTTGATGACTCTTTCAGGTAATGATCAGTACACCAAATCCTCTTGGCTCACCAAATTTTGTTCTTCTAGGTTAAACCTTTCGTTTCCAATAAACGTTTTCATTTTTAGGTTTCACTCTGTTTTCTCCTATAGGGATACATGTATTTGGAAAGCTAAAGGAAACACGGTTTGTGCTAGCTCTTTGAAACTTGACACAATAAAGCAGTTTCAAGTTCTATCTCTATGGTTTGTTTGCTGTTGATGTAGCCCTAAACAGAGACTGGAAAAATCACTTTAATTTAAAGGGGTTGCCAAGCTTCCAAAAAACTATGTGTTGCCTGAAATCTCAGTAAACATTTTATCACCCAATCTTGATGATTCTTTCAGGTCGTGATCAGTATACCAAAACCACTTGGCTCACCCAATTTCGTTCTTCTAGGTTAAACAGTTCGTTTGCAGTAACCGTTTTCATTTTTAGGTTTCACTCTGTTTTCATCTATAGAAAGACATGTACTTGGAACTCTAAATCAAACATGGTTTGTGCTAGCTCTTTGAAACTTGACACAATAAATCAGTTTCAAGTTCTATCTCTATGGGTTGTTTGCTGTTGATGTAGCCCTAAGCAGAAACTGGAGAAAATCACTTTCATATAAAGGGGTTGCCAAGCTTCCAAAAAACTACGAGTTGCCTGAAATCTCAGCAAACATTTTTTAACCCAATCTTGATGATTCTTTCAGGTAATGATCAGTACACTAAAACCACTAGGCTCACCAAGTTTCGTTCTTCTAGGTTAAACCGTTCGTTTGCAGTAACCGTTTTCATTTTTAGGTTTCACTCTGTTTTCTCCTATAGGGATACAGGTATTTGGAACTCTAAATCAAACAGGGTTTGTGCTAGCTCTTTGAAACTTGACATAATAAAGCAGTTTCAAGTTCTATCTCTATGGTTTGTTTGCTGTTGATGTAGCCCTATGCAGAGACTGGTGCAAATGACTTTCATGGAAAGGGGTTGCCAAGCTTCCAAAAAACTACGAGTTGCCTGAAATCTCAGCAAATATTATTTCACACAATTTTGATGATTCTTTAAGGTAATGATGAGTACACCAAAACCACTTGGCTCACCAAAGTTGATTCTTCTAGGTTAAACCATTCGTTTGCAGTAACCGTTTTCATTTTTAGGTTTCACTCTGTTTTCTCCTATAGGGATACATGTATTTGGAACTCTAAATCAAACACGGTTTGTGCTAGCTCTTTGAAACTTGACACAATAAAGAAGTTGCAACTTCTATCTCTATGGTTTGTTTCCTGTTGATGTAACCCTAAGCAGAGACTGGCGAAAATCACTTTCATTTAAAGGGGTTGCCATGCTTCCAAAAAACTACGAGTTGCCTGTAATTTCAGCACACATTTATTCACCCAATCTTCATGATTCTTTCAGGTAATGATCAGTACACCAAAACCAATTGGCTCACCAAATTTCGTTTTTCTAGGTTAAACCGTTCGTTTGCAATAACCGTTTTCATTTTTAGGTTTCACTCTGTTTTCTCCTATAGGGATACATATATTTTTAACTCTAAATCAAACACGGTTTGTGCTAGATCTTTGAAACTTGACACAATAAAGCAGTTTCTAGTTCTATCTCTATGGTTTGTTTGCTGTTGATGAAGCCCTAAGCAGAGACTGGCGAAAATCAGTTTCATATAAAGGGATTGCCAAGCTTCCAAAAAACTACGAGTTGCTTGAAATCTCAGCAAACATTTTTTCACGCAATCTTGATGATTCTTTCAGGTAATGATCAGTACACCAAAACCACTTGGCTCACCACGTTTCGTTCTTCTAGGTTAAACCGTTCGTTAGCAGTAACCGTTTTAATTTTTAGGTTTCACTCTGTTTTCTCCTATAGGGATACATGTATTTGGAACTCTAAATCAAATACGGTTTGTGCTAGCTCTTTGGAACTTGACACAATAAAGCAGATTCAAGTTCTATCTCTATGTTTTTTTTGCTGTTGATGTAGCCCTAAGCAGAGACTGGCGAAAATCACTTTCATGGAAAGGGGTTGCCAAGCTTCCAAAAAACTACGAGTTGCCTGAAATCTCAGCATACATTTTTACACCCAATCTTGATGATTCTTTCAGGTAATGATCAGTACACCAAAACCACTTGGCTCACCAAATTTCGTTCTTCTAGTTTAAACCATTCCTTTGCAGTAACCGTTTTCATTTTTACGTTACACTCTGTTTTCCTCGTATAGGGATACATGTATTTGGAACTCTAAATCAAACACGGTTTGTGCTAGCTCTTTGAAACTTGACACAATAAAGCAGTTTCAAGTTCTATCTCTATGGTTTGTTTGCTGTTGATGTAGCCCTAAGCAGAGACTGGCAAAAATCACTTTAATTTAAAGGGGTTGAAAAGCTTCCAAAAAACTACGAGTTGCCTGAAATCTCAGCCAACATTTTTTCACCCAATCTTGATGATTCATTCAGGTAATGATCAGTACACCAAAACCACTTGGCTCACCAAATTTCGTTCTTCTAGTTTAAACCGTTCATTTGCAGTAACCGTTTTCATTTTTAGGTTTCACTCTGTTTTCTCCTATAGGGATACATGTGTTTGGAACTATAAATCAAACACGGTTTGTGCTAGCTCTTTGAAACTTGACACAATAAAGCAGTTTCAAGTTCTATCTCTATGGATGTTTGCTGTTGATGTAGCCCTAAGTAGAGACTGGCAAAAATCAATTTCATGGAAAGGGGTTGCCAAGCTTCAAAAAACTACGAGTTGCCTGAAATCTCAGCCAACATTTTTTCACCCAATCTTGATGACTCTTTCAGGTAATGATCAGTACACCAAATCCTCTTGGCTCACCAAATTTTGTTCTTCTAGGTTAAACCTTTCGTTTCCAATAAACGTTTTCATTTTTAGGTTTCACTCTGTTTTCTCCTATAGGGATACATGTATTTGGAAAGCTAAAGGAAACACGGTTTGTGCTAGCTCTTTGAAACTTGACACAATAAAGCAGTTTCAAGTTCTATCTCTATGGTTTGTTTGCTGTTGATGTAGCCCTAAGCAGAAACTGGCGAAAATCACTTTCATGGAAAGGGGTTGCCAAACTTCCAAAAAACTACGAGTTGCCTGAAGTCTCAGAAACATTTTTTCACCAATCTTGATGATTCTTTCAGGTAATGATCAGTACACCAAAACAACTTGGCTCACCAAATTTCGTTCTTCTAGGTTAAACCGTTCGTTTGCAGTAACCGTTTTCATTTTTAGGTTTCACTCTGTTTTCTCCTATAGAAATACATGTATTTGGAACTGTAAATCAAACACGGTTTGGGCTAGCTCTTTGAAACTTGACACAATAAAGCAGTTTCAAGTTCTATCTCTATGGTATGTTTGCTGCTGATGTAGCCCTAAGCAGAGACTGGTGAAAATCACTTTCATTTAAAGAGGTTGCCATGCTTCCAAAAAACTACGAGTTGCCTGTAATTTCAGCACACATTTATTCACCCAATCTTCATGATTCTTTCAGGTAATGATCAGTACACCAAAACCAATTGGCTCACCAAATTTCCTTTTTCTAGTTTAAACCGTTCGTTTGGAATAACCGTTTTCATTTTTAGGTTTCACTCTGTTTTCTCCTATAGGGATACATATATTTTTAATTCTAAATCAAACACGGTTTGTGCTAGCTCTTTGAAACTTGACACAATAAAGCAGTTTCTAGTTGTATCTCTATGGTTTGTTTGCTGTTGATGAAGCCCTAAGCAGAGACTGGCGAAAATCAGTTTCATATAAAGGGATTGCCAAGCTTCCAAAAAACTACGAGTTGCCTGAAATCTCAGCAAACATTTTTTCACGCAATCTTGATGATTCTTTCAGGTAATGATCAGTACACCAAAACCACTTGGCTCACCACGTTTCGTTCTTCTAGTTTAAACCGTTCGTTAGCAGTAACCGTTTTAATTTTTAGGTTTCACTCTGTTTTCTCCAATAGGGATACATGTATTTGGAACTCTAAATCAAATACGGTTTGTGCTAGCTCTTTGGAACTTGACACAATAAAGCAGATTCAAGTTCTATCTCTATGGTTTTTTTTCTGTTGATGTAGCCCTAAGCAGAGACTGGCGAAAATCACTTTCATGGAAAGGGGTTGCCAAGCTTCCAAAAAACTACGAGTTGCCTGAAATCTCAGTACATATTTTTTCACCCAATCTTGATGATTCTTTCAGGTCGTGATTAGTATACCAAAACCACTTGGCTCACATAATTTCGTTCTTCTAGGTAAAACCGTTCGTTTGCAGTAACAATTTTCATTTTTAGGTTTCATCTGTTTTCTCCTATAGGGATACATGTATTAGGAACTCTAAATCAAACACGGTTTGTGCTAGCTCTTTGAAACTTGACACAATAAAGCAGTTTCAAGTTCTATCACTATGGTTTGTTTGCTGTTGATGTAGCCCTAAGCAGAGATTGGCAAAAATCAGTTTCATTTAAAGGGGTTGCCAAGCTTCCAAAAAACTTGGAGTTGCCTGAAATCTCAGCATACATTTTTTGACCCAATCTTGATGATTGTTTCAGGTAATGATCAGTACACCAAAACCACTTGGCTCACCAAATTTCGTTCTTCTAGTTTAAACCGTTCCTTTGCTGTAACCGTTTTCATTTTTACGTTACACTCTGTTTTCTCGTATAGGGATACATGTGTTTGGAACTCTAAATCAAACACGGTTTGTGCTAGCTCTTTGAAACTTGACACAATAAAGCAGTTTCAAGTTCTATCTCTATGGTTTGTTTGCTGTTGATGTAGCCCTAAGCAGAGACTGGCAAAAAGCACTTTAATTTAAAGGGGTTGAAAAGCTTCCAAAAAACTACGAGTTGCCTGAAATCTCAGCCAACATTTTTTCACCCAATCTTGATGATTCTTTCAGGTAATGATCAGTACACCAAAACCACTTGGCTCACCAAATTTCGTTCTTCTAGTTTAAACCGTTCATTTGCAGTAACCGTTTTCATTTTTAGGTTTCACTCTGTTTTCTCCTATAGGGATACATGTGTTTGGAACTATAAATCAAACACGGTTTGTGCTAGCTCTTTGAAACTCGACACAATAAAGCAGTTTCAAGTTCTATCTCTATGGATGTTTGCTGTTGATGTAGCCCTAAGCAGAGACTGGCAAAAATCAATTTCATGGAAAGGGGTTGC
>NW_027523989.1:0-37973 GCF_052094955.1 Ictidomys tridecemlineatus
AGAGAGGGAGACAAGCTCCCTGAGAAATACCAGCTCCATGAAAGAGAGACCAGTTCAATGAGAGAGACCAGCTCCATGAGAGAGAGACCAGCTCCATGAGAGAAACCAGCTACATGAGAGAGACCAGTTCCCTGAGAAATAGATCAGCTCCATGAAGAAACCAGTTCCATGAGAGAGAGACCAACTCCACGAGAGATACCAGCTTTATGAGAAAGAGCAGCTCAATGAAAGAGAGAGACCAGCTTAATGAAAGAGACCAGCTTCATGAGAGACAGAGATCCGCTCCGAGAGAGAGACACCATTTCCATGAGAGAAACCATGAGAGAGACAAGCTCCATAAGAGGTACCATCTCCATGAGAGAGACCCGCTCCTTGAGATAGAGAGACCAGCTCCACAGGAGAGACCAGCTCCATTAGAGAGACCAGCTCCCTGAGAGAGAGATAGCTCCATGGGAGAGACCAGCTCCATGAAAGAGAGACCAGCTCCATGAGAGAGACCAGCTTTATGAGAAAGAACAGCTCCATGAAAGAGAGACACCAGCTCCATGAGGGAGACCATCTCTATGAGAGAGACAGCAGCTCCATGAGAGTGACCAGCTTCCTGAAAGAGAGAGACCAGCTCCATGAGAGTGACCAGCTCCATGAGAGACAGAGATCAGCTCCATGATAGTTGAGAGTGCAGCTCCATGAGAGAGAGCAGCTCCCTCAGAGAGAAACCAGCTCAATGACAGAGAACAGCTAATTGAGAGAGAGATCAGCTCCAAGAGAGACAGATCAGCTCCATGACAGAGACCAGCTCCATTATAAAGAGAGACCAGCTCCATGGAAGAAACCAGCTCCATGCGAGAGAGACCAGCTCCCTGAGCAAGAGAGACGAACTCCCTGACAGAAAAAGACCAGCTCCATGAGAGAGAGAGAGAGACTAGCTCCATGAGAGAGAAATCAGCTCTATGAGAGAGAGACCAGCTCCATGAGAGAGAGAGACCAGCTTCCTTAGAGATACAAGCACCCTGAGAGAGAGACCAGCTCCATGAGAGACACCAGCTACCAGAGAGAGAGAAAAACCAGCTTTATGAGAGACATTAGCTCAATGAGAGAGACTCCAGCTACATGAGAGAGAGAGAAGAGCTCCATGAGAGAAAGAAGCTCCATAAGAAAGAAAGACCAGCTATATTGGAGAGACCAGGTCTATGAGAGACAGACCAGTTCCCTGAGAGAGAGAGACCACCTCCATGAGAGAGACCAGCTACATGAGGGAGACCAGCATTTTGAGAGAGAGAGTCCAGCTCCATGAGAGATATTAGCTCAATGAGAGAGAGACGAGCTCCATGAGAGAGAGACACCATCTACATGGGAGAGAGCAGCGCCATGAGAGACAGACAAGCTTCCTGAGAGAGTGAGACCATCTCCAAGAGAGAGACAAGATCCACGAGAGAGAGACCAGCTCCATGAGAAAGATCAGATCCCTGAAACAGAGACCAGCTCCATGAGACAGAAGAGCTCCATGAGAGAAAGAGACCAGATCCATGAGAATGACCAGCTCCATGAGAAAGAGACCAGCTCCATGAGAGAGAGAGATGAGCTCCAGGAGAGACAGATTAGCTTCCTGAGAAAAACAATCTTCATGAGAGAGACCTTCTCCATGAGACAGAGACCACCTCCATGACAGAGAAAGACAAGCACCCTGAGAGATACAAGCTCCATGAAACAGAGACCAGCTCCATGAGAGAGGGAGACCTGCTCTCTGAGAAATACCAGCTCCATGAAAGAGAGACCGGTTCAATGAGAGAGACCAGCTCCATGAGAGAGAGACCTGCTCCAAGAACGAGAGACCAGCTCCATGAGAGAGACAAGCTTCTCGAGAGTTACCAGGTCCATGAGAGAGACCAGCTTCCTGAGAGAGAGAGACTAGCTCTATGAGAGAAACCAGCTCCATGAGAGAGACTAGTTCCCTGAGAAAGAGATCAGCTCTATGGAGAAACCAGTTCCATGAGAGAGAGACCAGCTCCACGAGAGATACCAGCTTTATCAGAAAGAGCAGCTCAATGAAAGAGAGAGACCAGCTTTATGAGGGAAACCAGCTTCATGAGAGACAGAGATCAGCTTCAAGAGAGAGAGACACCATCTCCATGAGAGAAACCAGCTTTCTGAGAGAGAGAGAAACGAGCTACATGAGAGAGACCTTCTCCATGAGAGAGAGAGACCAGCTCAATATAAGAGACGAGCTGCACGAGATATAGAGACCAGATCCATGAGAGAGAGAGACCAGCTCCATGTTAAAGAGAGACCAGCTAGATGAGAGAAGGACACCAGCTTCTGGGGAGATACCATTTTCATGAGAGAGAGACCAGATCCATGAGACAGAGCAGATCCACGAGAGATAGAGACCAGCTCCATGGGAGAGATTAGCTCCATGAGAGACAGAATAGCACCATGAGAGAGAGACCAGCTCCATGAGAGGGACCATCTCCCTGAGAAAGAGATACAAGCTCCATGAGAGAGAGGGACCAGCACCATGAGAGAGACCAGCTTCTTGAGAGAGAGCAACCAGATTTATGAAAGAGAACAGCTCCATGATAGAGAGAGACCAGCTCCATGACAGAGACCAGCTCCATGAGAGAGAGATATAGGCTCCATGAGAGAGAGGGACCAGCTCCATGAGAGAGAAACAAGCTCAATGACATAAAGACAAGCATAATGAGAGAGAGAGACCAGCTCCATGAGAGAGAGAAGAGATCCATGAGAGAGAGAGACCAGTTCCCTGAGAGAGAGATCAGCTTAAAGGGAGAAACGAGCTCCATTAGAGAGAGACCAGTTCTATGAGAGAGACCAGCTTTATGAGAAAGATCAGCTCCATGAAAGAGAGAGACCAGCTCCATGAGGGAGACCAGATTTATGAGAGACGGAAATCAGCTCCATGAGAGTGAGACACCAGCTGCATGAGAGAGACCAGCTCCCTGCGAGAGAGAAACTAGCTCCATGAGTGAGACCTTCTCCATGAGAGAGAGAAAGACCAGTTCGATAGAAGAGACCACCTGCATGAGATAGAGAGACAAGATCCATGAGAGAGAGACCAGCTCCCTGAGAGAGAGACCAGGTCCGTGAGAGAGGGAGACCAGCTCCCTGCGAGATACCAGTTCTGTGAGAGAGAGACCAAGTCTATGAGGGAGAAAGACCAGCTCCATTAAGAGTCCAGCTCCATGAGAGACAGACGAGCTTACTCAGAGAGAGAGACCAGCTCCCTGAGAGAGACCATGTCCATGAGAGAAAGTAGCTCCATGAGAGAGACCAGCTCCATGAGAGAGAGAGACCAGGTCCATGAGAGTGAGAAACCAGCCCCATTGGAGAGACCAGCTCCATGAGAGCGAGAGACCAGCTCCATGGGAAAGATACCAGCTCCATTAGAGAGAGACCAGCTCAATGAGAGAGACCAGATACCTGAAAGAGAGACAACCTTCATGAGAGAGACCAGGTTCCGGAGAGAGTGAGACCAGCTCCATGAGGGAGACCAGCTTTATGAGAGACGGAAATCAGCTCCATGAGAGTGAGACACCAGCTGCATGAGAGAGACCAGCTCCCTGCGTGAGAGAAACTAGCTCCATGAGTGAGACCTTCTCCATGAGAGAGAGAAAGACCAGTTCGATAGAAGAGACCACCTGCATGAGATAGAGAGACAAGATCCATGAGAGAGAGACCAGCTCCATGAGAGAGAGACCAGGTCCGTGAGAGAGGGAGACCAGCTCCCTGCGAGATACCAGTTCTGTGAGAGAGAGACCAGGTCTATGAGGGAGAAAGACCAGCTCCATTAAGAGTCCAGCTCCATGAGAGACAGACGAGCTTTCGCAGAGAGAGAGACCAGCTCCCTGAGAGAGACCATGTCCATGAGAGAAATTAGCTCCATGAGAGAGACCAGCTCCATGAGAGAGAGAGACCAGGTCCATGAGAGTGAGAAACCAGCCCCATTGGAGAGACCAGCTCCATGAGAGCGAGAGACCAGCTCCATGGGAAAGATACCAGCTCCATTAGAGAGAGACCAGCTCAATGAGAGAGACCAGATACCTGAAAGAGAGACAACCTTCATGAGAGAGACCAGGTTCCGGAGAGAGTGAGACCAGCTCCATGAGTGAGAACAAGTCAAAGAGAGAAAGAGCAGCTCCAAGAGAGAGAGAGAGAGACCAGTTCCATTAGAGAGAGAGACCAACTACAAGAGAGAGATAAAACAACTACTTGAGAGAGAGAGACCAACAACATGAGAGAGAAAGACCAGCTCTATTAGAGAAATAGAGTCAAGTTCCTGAGAGAGAGACCAGCTCCATGAGAGAGTCCAGTTCCATGAGAGAGAGACCAGCTCCATGAGAGAGACCAGCTTCCTGAGAGAAAGTTTCCAGCTCCATGATAGAGACCTGCTCCATGAGAGTGAGACCAGCTCCATGAGAGAAAGAGAACAAATACATGAGAGAGTGACCAGCTTCACGAGAAAAATAAAGTCCAGCTCTTTGAGAGAGAGACAAGCTCCATGAGAGAGACCAGCTCCATGAGAGAGAAACCAGGTCCATGAGAGAGACCAATTCCATGAGAGAGAGAAACAAACTTCATGAAAGAGAGAAGCGCCATGAGAGACAGACCAGCTCCCTGACAGAGAGAGACCAGTTCCGTGAGAGCGAGACAAGCTCCATGAGAGAGACCAGCTTTCTGAGAAAAAGAGTCGAGCTCCATGAGAGAGACTGTCTCCATGAGAGAGAGACCAGCTCCATGAGAGGAGACCAGCTCCATGAAAGAGAGCAGCACCATGAGAAACAGACCAGCTCCCTGAGAGAGAGAGACCAGCTCCATGAGACAGAGACAAGCTCTATGAGAGAGAGACCAGCTTCATGTGAGAGACTAGATCCCTGAAAAAGAGACCAGCTCCATGACAGAGACATGGTCCCTGAGAGAGAGCAACCAGCTCCATGAGAATGAACAGCTCCATGAGAGAGAGACCAGCTCTATGAGATTGAGAGACAAGCTTCATTAGAGAGAGAGAAGAGCTCCATGAGAGAGAGACAAGCTCCATGAGAGAGAGAGAAGCTCCATGAGAGAAACCAGCTTCTAAAGAGAAAGAGACCAGCTTTATTAGAGACATTACCTCAATGAGAGAGAGACCAGCTCCATGAGAGAGGGAGAGACCAGCTCAATGAGAGAGACCAGCCCCATGAGAGAGACAGTCAAGCTCTGTTGGAGAGACCAGCTCCATGAGAGACAGACCAGCTTCCTGTGAGTGAGAGAGCAGCTCGATGAGAGAGAGACCAGCTCCATGAGAGAGACCAGCTCCATGAGAGAGAAACCAGGTCCGTGAGGGAGACCAGCTCGGAACAAAGAGTCCAGCTCCATGAGAAAGACTAGCTTCATGAGAGAGAGACCAGCTCCATGAGAGAGACCAATTCCATGAGAGAGAGAGACAAGCTTCATGAAAGAGAGCAGCGCCATGAGAGACAGACCAGCTCCCTGACAGAGAAAGACCAGTTTTGTGAGAGAGACCAGCTCCATGAGAGAGACCAGCTTTCTGAGAAAAAGAGTACAGCTCCACCAGAGACCGGCTCCATGAGAGAGAGACCAGCTCCATGAGAGGAGACCAGTTCCATGAAAGAGAGCCGCGCCATGAGAAACAGACCAGCTTTCTGAGAGAGAGACCACCTCCATGAGAGAGAGACAAGCTCTATGAGAGAGAGACCAGCTCCATGTGAGAGACTAGGTCCATGAAACAGAGACCAGCTCCATGAGAGAGACATGGTCCCTGAGAGAGTGCAACCAGCTCCATGAGAATGAACAGCTCCATGATAGAGAGACCAGCTCTATGGGATTGAGAGACAAGCTCCATGAAAGAGAGACAAGTTCCATGAGAGAGAGAGAAGCTTCATGAGAGACACCAGCTTCTAAAGAGAAAGAGACCAGGTTTATTAGAGACATTTCCTCAATGAGAGAGAGACCAGCTCCATGAGAGAGGGAGAGACTAGCTCAATGAGAGAGACCAGCCCCATGAGAGAGACAAACAAGCTCTGTTGGAGAGACCAGCTCCATGAGAGACAGACCAGCTTCCTGAGAGGGAGAGAGGAGCTCGATGAGGGAGAGACCAGTTCCATGAGGGAGACCAGCTCCCTGAGAGAGAGACCAGCTCCATGAGAAACACCAGCTTCCAGAAAGAGAGAGGCAAGCTCCATTAGATATTTTAGCTCAATGAGAGAGAGACCAGCTTCATGAGAGAGAGAGCCCAGCTCCATGAGAAAGAGCAGCTCCATGAGAGAGAGAGACCAGCTCTATGGGAGAGAGCAGCGCCATGAGAGATAGACCAGCTCCATAAGAGAGACCAGCTTCCTGAGAGAGAGAGAACAGCTACATGAGAGTGACCAGCTCCATGAGAGATAGACCAGATCTATGAGAGTGAGAGAACAACTCAATGAGAGAGAGAGACGAGCTCCATGAGAGAGAGGCCAGCTCCATGAGACAGAAACCAGCTCCATTAAACAGAGAGACGAGCTCCCTATAAGAGAACAGATCCATGAGAGGGAGACCAGCCCTTTGAGAGAGAGAGAAGCTCCATGAAAGAGAGAGACCAGCTCCATGAGAAAGACCAGCTCCATAAGAGAGAGACCACCTCAATGAGAGAGACCAGCTCCATGAGAGAGAGTGAGCGGCTCCATGAGTGGTACCAGCTCCATGAGAGGGACCAGATCAATGAGAGAGAGACCACCTCCATGAGAGAGAGAGATGCCCCAAGAGAGAGACAATCTCCATGAGAGATACCATCTCCATGAGAGAGACCCGCTCCTTGAGATAGAGAGACCAGCTCCACAAGAGAGGCCAGCTTCGTTAGAGAGACCAGCTCCCTGAGAGAGAGATAGCTCCATGGGAGAGACCAGCTCCATGAAAGAGAGACCAGCTCAATGAGAGAGACCAGCTTTATGAGAAAGAACAGCTAAATGAAAGAGAGACACAAGCTCCATGAGGGTGACCAGCTCTATGAGAGAGACAGCAGCTCCATGAGAGAGACAAGCTTCCTGAAAGAGAGAGACCAGCTCCATGAGAGAGACCAGCTCCATGAGAGACAGAGATCAGCTCCATGATAGTTGAGAGTCCAGCTCCATGAGAGAGAGCACCACCCTCAGAGAGAAATCAGCTCCATGACAGAGACCAGCTCATTGAGAGAGAGAGATCAGCTCCAAGAGAGACAGATCAGCCCCATGACAGAGACCAGCTCCATTATAAAGAGAGACCAGATCCATGGAAGAAACCAGCTACATGCGAGAGAGACCAGCTCCCTGAGCAAGAGAGACGAACTTTCTGACAGAGAAAGACCAGCTCCATGAGAGAGAGAGAGAGACTAGCTCCATGAGAGAAAAATCAGCTCTATGAGAGAGAGACCAGCTCCATGAGAGAGAGAGACCAGCTCCCTTATAGATAACAGCACCCTGAGAGAGAGAGACCAGCTCCATGAGAGACACCAGCTTCCAGAGAGAGAGAAAGACCAGCTTTATGAGAGACATTAGCTCAATGAGAGAGCGTCCAGCTACATGAGAGAGAGAGAAGAGCTCCATGAGAGAAAGAAGCTCCATAAGAGAGAAAGACCAGCTATATTGGAGAGACTAGGTCTATGAGAGACAGACCAGATCCCTGAGAGAGAGAGACCACCTCCATGAGAGAGACCAGCTACATGAGAGAGACCAGCATTTTGAGAGAGAGAGTCCAGCTCCATGAGAGATATTAGCTCAATGAGAGAGAGAGACGAGCTCCATGAGAGAGAGACACCATGTGCACGGTAGAGAGCAGCGCCATGAGAGACAGACAAGCTTCCTGAGAGAGTGAGACCATCTCCATGAGAGAGACAAGATCCACGAGAGAGAGACCAGCTCCATGAGAAAGACCAGATTCATGAAACAGAGACCAGCTCCATGAGACAGAAGAGCTCCGTGAGAGAAAGTGACCAGCTCCATGAGAATGACCAGCTCCATGAGAGAGAGACCAGCTCCACGAGAGATACCAGCTTTATGAGAAAGAGCAGCTAAATGAAAGAGAGAGACCAGCTTTATGAGGGAGACCAGCTTCATGAGAGACAGAGATCAGCTCCAAGAGAGAGAGACACCATAACCATGAGACAAACCAGCTCCCTGAGAGAGAGAGAAACGATCTACATGAGAGAGATTTTCTCCATGAGAGAGAGAGTCCAGCTCGATAGAAGAGACGAGATGCATGATATATAGAGAACAGATCCATGAGAGAGAGAGACCAGCTCCATGTGAAAGAGAGACAAGCTAGATTAGAGAAGAACACCAGCTCCTGGGGAGATACCATTTTCATGAGAGAGAGACCAGCTCCATGAGACAGAGCAGCTCCATGAGAGATAGAGACCAGCTCCATGGGAGAGATTAGCTCCATGAGAGACAGAATAGCACCATAAGAGAGAGACCAGCTCCATGAGAGGGACTATCTTCCTGAGAGAGAGATACAAGCTCCATGAGAGAGAGGGACCAGCATCATGAGAGAGACCAGCTTCTTGAGAGAGAGCGACCAGCTTTATAAAAGAGAACAGCTCCATGATAGACAGAGACCAGCTCCATGACATAAACCAGCTCCATGACAGAAAGATATAGGCTCCATGAGAGAGAGGGACCAGCTCCATGAGAGAAAAACAAGCTCAATGACAGAAAGACAAGCATAATGAGAGAGAGAGACCAGCTCCATGAGAGAGAGTGAAGAGATCCATGAGAGAGAGAGACCAGTTCCATGAGAGAGACCAGCTCCATGAGAGTGAGACCAGCTCCATGAAAGTGAGACCATCTCCATGAGAGAGACAAGCTCCACGAGAGAGACAAGTTCCCTGAGAGTGAGATCAGCTGCATGGGAGAAACGAGCTCCATTAGAGAGAGACCAGCTCTATGAGAGAGACCAGCTTTATGAGAAAGATCAGCTCCATGAAAGAGAGAGACCAGCTCCATGAGGGAGACCTGCTTTAAGAGAGACAGAAATCAGCTCCATGAGAGTGAGACACCAGCTGCATGAGAGAGACCAGCTCCCTGAGAGAAACTAGCTCCATGAGAGAGACCTTCTCCATGAGAGAGAGAGACCAGCTCGATAGAAGAGACCAGCTGCATGAGATAGAGAGACAAGATCCATGAGAGAGAGACCAGCTCCATGAGAGAGAGACCATGTCCATGAGAGCGGGAGACCAGCTCCTGGAGAGATACCAGTTCTGTGAGAGAGAGACCAGCTCTATGAGGGAGAAAGACCAGCTCCATTAAGAGTCCAGCTCCATGAGAGACAGACGAGCTTTCTCAGAGAGAGAGACCAGCTCCCTGAGAGAGACCATGTCCATGAGAGAAAGTAGCTCCATGAGAGAGACCAGCTCCATGAGAGAGAGAGACCAGGTCCATGAGAGTGAGAGACCAGCCCCATTGGAGAGACCAGCTCCATGAGAGCGAGAGACCAGCTCCATGGGAAAGATACCAGCTCCATGAGAGAGAGACCAGCTCAATGAGAGAGACCAGATACCTGAAAGAGAGACAACCTTCATGAGAGAGACCAGGTTCTGGAGAGAGTGAGACCAGCTCCATGAGTGAGAACAACTCAAAGAGAGAAGAGCAGCTCCGAGAAAGAGAGAGAGAGACCAGCTCCATGAGAGAGAGAGACCAACTACAAGAGAGAGATAAAACAACTACTTGAGAGAGAGAGACCAACAACATGAGAGAGAAAGACCAGCTCTATTAGAGAAATAGAGTCAAGTTCCTGAGAGAGAGACCAGCTCCATGAGAGAGACCAGTTCCATGAGAGAGAGACCAGCTCCATGAGAGAGACCAGCTTCCTGAGAGAAAGTTTCCAGTTCCAGAAGAGAGACCAGCTCCATGAGAGAGAGACCAGCTCCATGAGAGAAAGAGAACAAATACATGAGATAGTGACCAGCTTCACGAGAAAAATAAAGTCCAGCTCTTTGAGAGAGAGACAAGCTCCAAGAGAGAGACCAGCTTCATGAGAGAGAAACCAGGTCCATGAGGGAGACCAGCTCTGAACAAAGAGTCCAGCTCCATGAGAAAGACCAGCTTCATGAGAGAGAGAGACAAGCTTCATGAAAGAGAGCATCGCCATGAGAGACAGACCAGCTCCCTGACAGAGAGACACCAGTTCCATGAGAGAGAGACCAGGTCCATGAGAAAGACCAGCTTTCTGAGAAAAAGAGTCGAGCTCCATGAGAGAGACTGGCTCCATGAGAGAGACCAGCTCTATGAGAGGAGACCAGCTCCATGAAAGAGAGCAGCGCAATGAGAAACAGACCAGCTCCCTCAGAGAGAGAGATCAGCTTCATGAGAGAGAGACAAGCTCTTTGAGAGAGAGACCAGCTTCATGTGAGAGACTAGATCCCTGAAACAGAGACCAGCTCCATGAGAGAGACATGGTCCCTGAGAGAGAGCAACCAGCTCCATGAGAATGAACAGCTCCATGAGAGAGAGACCAGCTCTATGAGATTGAGAGACAAGCTTCATTAGAGAGAGAGAACAGCTCCATGAGAGAGAGACAAGCTCCATGAGAGAGAGAAGCTCCATGAGAGACACCAGCTTTTAAAGAGAAAGAGACCAGCTTTATTAGAGATATTACCTCAATGAGAGAGAGACCAGCTCCATGAGAGAGGGAGAGACCAGCTCACTGAGAGAGACCAGACCCATGAGAGAGACAGACAAGCTCTGTTGGAGAGACCAGCTCCATGAGAGACAGACAAGCTCCCTGAGAGGGAGTGAGCAGCTCGACGAGGAAGAGACCAGCTCCATGAGAGAGACCAGCTCCATGAGAAAGACCAGCTTCCAGAAAGAGAGAGGCAAGCTCTATTAGATATTTGAGCTCAATGAGAGATAGACCAGCTCCATGAGAGAGAGAGACCAGCTCCATGAGGGAGAGCAGCTCTATGAGAGAGAGAGACCACCTCTATGGGAGACAGCAGCGCCATGAGAGATAGACCAGCTCCATGAGAGAGACCAGCTTTTTGAGAGAGAGAGACCAGCTACATGAGAGTGACCAGCTCCATGAGAGATAGACCAGATTCATGAGAGTGAGAGAACAACTCCATGAGAGAGAGAGACGAGCTCCATGAGAGAGAGACCAGCTCCATGAGACAGAAAGCAGCTCCATTAAATAGAGAGACCAGCTCCCTAAGAGAGACCAGATCCATGAGAGGGAGACCAGCTCCATGAAAGAGAGCAGCTCCATGACAGAGAGAGACCAGCTCTATGAGAAAGACCAGCTCCATAAGAGAGAGACCACCTCAATGAGAGAGACCAGCTCAATGAGAGAGAGTGAGCTGCTCCATGAGTGGTACCAGCTCCATAAGAGGGAACAGATCCATGAGAGAGAGACCAACTCCATGAGAGAGAGAGACAAGCTCCACGAGAGATACCATCTCCATGAGAGAGACTCGCTCCTTGAGATAGAGAGACCAGCTCCACGAGAGAGACCAGCTCCATTAGAGAGACCAGCTCCCTGAAAGAGAGATATCTCCATGGGAGAGACCAGCACCATGAAAGAGATACCAGCTCCATTAGAGAGACCAGCTTTATGAGAAAGAACAGCTCCATGAAAGAGAGATACCAGCTCCATGAGGGAGACCAGCTCTATGAGACAGACAGCATTCTATGAGAGAGACCAGCTTCCTGAAAGAGAGAGACCAGCTCCATGAGAGAGACCAGCTCCATGAGAGACAGAGATCAGCTCCATGATAGTGAGAGTCCAGCTCCATGAGAGAGAGCAGCTCCCTCAGAGAGAAACCATCTCCATGACAGAGACCAGCTCATTGAGAGAGAGATCAGCTCCAAGAGAGACAGATCAGCTCCATGACAGAGACCAGCTCCTTTATAAAGAGAGACCAGCTCCATGGAAGAAACCAGCTCCATGCGAGAGAGACCAGCTCCCTGAGCAAGAGAGACGAACTCCCTGACAGAGAAAGACCAGCTCCATGAGAGAGAGAGAGACTAGCTCCATTAGAGAGAAATCAGCTCCATGTGAGAGACACCAGCTCCATGAAAGAGGGAGACCAGCTCCCTTAGAGATACCAGCTCCCTGAGAGAGAGACCAGCTCCATGAGAGACACCAGCTTCCAGAGAGAGAGAGAAAGACCAGCTTTATGAGAGACATTAACTCAATGAGAGAGAGTCCAGCTACATGAGAGAGAGAGAAGTGCTCCATGAGAGAAAGAAGCTCCATAAGAGAGAAAGACCAGTGAACCCAACATGGCGGCCGGCGAGGAAGCAGCGATTCTAACGTCTCCACTTTAACCGGATAAGAAAGACCCATCGGAACAGCTGCAGCCTACCTATGGAGGAACTTCTAGCATAATTCCCTGAAGAAGAGAGCTGCCGTGAACTGGTAGGTTTATTGGAAGTGACAGTTTGTCCCAGAGAAGTGGATTTTGGACGGCCACGCGGGCACAGAAATCTAGTCCCACAGACATCAGATGCTCCCGCAAGCGGCTCCCCCGGGAGGTTTAGCTCTCGCTCTGGGAGGAGCCGCATCACCCACCTGGTTCCTAACCACGCGGCCACAGCTACCCGAATAGACAGGTGGCCCCGCGGCGGGTGCAGAAATCATCTTCAGTAAACAGCAGCCATTTTTGCTAGCGGCGACACCCGGAGCGGCTTGGCCCGCCCTGCCCGAACCGGAATTCGGCCTCCGCCATTCGGGCTCCCCCTGGGAGGCGTAGTGCTCGCTCTGGGAGCAGTCTCATCACCCACCCGGTTCCTAACCACGCGGCCACAGCTACCCGAATAGACAGGTGGGCCCGCGGCGGGTGCAGAAATCATCTTCCGTAAACAGCAGCCGCTTTTTGCAAGCGGCAACACCCGGAGCGGCTTGGCCCGCCCCGCCCGAACCGGAATTCGGCCTCCGCCATTCGGGCTCCCGCTGGGAGGCCTAGTGCTCACTCTGGGAGCAGTCTCATCACCCACCTGGTTCCTAACCATGCGGCCACAGCTACCCGAATAAACAGGTGGCCCCGCGGCGGGTGCAGAAATCATCTTCTGTGAACAGCAGCTGTTTTTGCAAGCGGCGGACACCCGGAGCGGCTTGGCCCGCCCCGCCCGAACCGGAATTCGGCCTCCGCCATTCGGGCTCCCCCTGGGAGGCGTAGTGCTCGCTCTGGGAGCAGTCTCATCACCCACCCGGTTCCTAACCACGCGGCCACAGCTACCCGAATAGACAGGTGGCCCCGCGGCGGGTGCAGAAATCATCTTCAGTAAACAGCAGCCGTTTTTGCAAGCGGCGGAAACCCGGAGCGGTTTGGCCCGCCCTGCCCGAACCAGAATTCGGCCTCCGCCATCTGGGCTCACCCTGGGAGGCCTAGTGCTCGCTCTGGGAGCAGTCTCATCACCCACCCGGTCCCTAACCACGCGGCCACAGCTACCCGGCTAGACAGGTGGCCCCGCGGTGGGTGCAGAAATCATCTTCTGTAAATAGCAGCCGTTTTTGCAAGCGGCGGACACCAGGAGCGACTTGGCCCGCCCCGCCCGAACCGGAATTCGGGGTCCGCCATCCGGTCGCAGCTTCCCGGCTCTACAGGTGGCCCCTCCAGCGGGCGCAGAGGTCCAATCCCACAACCACCAGTAGCTTCTGAAAGTGGTGGCGGCCCGGAGCGGAGTGGCAGCCCAAACCGGCAGACACCTCCGCCATATCAGCTCTCCTGGGAGGCCCTGCTCTCGCTCGGCGAACAGCCAAACCACCCGCTCGGATCTTAACCACGCAGACACAGCTACCCCGCTCTTCACGTGGCTCCCGGTGGCCCGACTCAGCTAGAAGAATCCCCGCATGGCCCCGTACATGGCCATGCCCTCCGGGCTCTGCTAATAGCCCCACACACCTGGCGAACAACCGGGAAACTTCAAAATCTCTCAGTGGGCGTGACCACAAGGACCAAAGGACTCTCGACACCCAACTACCCTTACTGCCAGAGTCAGGCAGACCTGAGACCCACCAACGGAACAGGCCTAGAGGCCTGCCAGCATGGTAGATACGCCACTCCATTTGGAGTAGGGGGGCAGAGCAGAGCAGCCGCCCGCATCCGGATCAGGCCCAACGACGCGAGGGGGTGATAGTCATATCGCCACAATTGGAGGGGGGACAGAGCAGTGCCGCCACCCGCTCCCGCAGGGTGGGCAGACCTGCGAACAACTGGCAGAGCAGGCCTAGCGGCCTGCCACCGCGGTATTGAGATCACCCCAACTAGAGAAGGAGCACAGCTACTACCCGCCCTGCAAGGGAGATTTTTCAACTATACAAGAGCAATATAAATAATTAGGGGAAAAAACTCATAATCACAACAGTTTCACCAAGCAGAAAGAAACGTGAGCAGCATGAAAAGACAAGGAAAGAAAGGACCACAAGCAATGCAGGTCAACTCAACTTTCGAAGAGGTAATAGCTGCATCAGATGGAATGTCTGATAAAGAGTTCAGGATATATATGCTTCAGATGATCTGGAGTCTCAAGGAAGACATGAGACAGAAAAATCAGACAATGAAAGATCACATTGACAAACAAATCCAGGAAGTAAAAGATCAACTTCACAGGGAGATAGAGGTAATAAAAAACAAACAAATTGAAATCCTAGAAATGCAGGAATCATTAAACCAACTTAAAAACTCAATTGAGAATACTACCAGCAGATTAGATCACTTAGAAGAGAGAACATCAGACAATGAAGACAAAGTATTTCAACTGGAAAAGAACATAGACAGCTCAACAAGTCTGCTAAGAAACCATGAGCAGAACATCCAAGAATTATGGGACAATATCAAAAGACCAAATTTAAGAGTCATTGGGATACAGGAAGGCACAGAGCTCCAAACTAAAGGAATAAACAGATTATTCAGTGAGATTATACAAAAAAACTTCCCAGACTTGAAGAATGAGACAGAATCACAAATCCTAGAAGCCTACAGGACGCCGAATGTGCAAAATCATAAGAGATCCACACCTAGACACATTATAATGAAGATGTCCAACATACAGAATAAGAAGAGAATTTTAAAAGCTGCAAGAGAAAGAAAGCAGATTACATTTAGGGGCAAACCAATCAGGATAACAGCTGATCTCTCAACACAGACCCTGAAAGCTAGAAGATCCTGGAATAACATATTTCAAACACTGAAAGAAAATGGGTTCCAACCAAGAATCGTGTATCCGGCGAAATTAAGCTTCAGGATAGAAGATGAAATTAAAACCTTCCATGATAAACAAAAGTTAAAAGAATTCGCAGCTAGAAAACCATCTCTTCAAAAAATCCTTGGCAAAACATTACAGGAAGAGGAAATGGAAAATAACATTGAAAACCAACAATGGGAGATAGGACAGTAAAGGGGGGAAATAGTCAAAGAGGATAACAAATCAGGTTTAGAAACATCAATAAACAAATATGGCTAGAAGAACAAATCATATCTCAATAATAACCCTAAATGTTAATGGCTTAAATTCACCAATTAAGAGACACAGGCTAGTAGAATGGATCACAAAAGAAGACCCAACAATATGCTGCCTACAGGAGACGCATCTGATAGAAAAAGATATTCATAGACTGAAGGTGAAAGGTTGGGAAAAATCATACCACTCATATGGAATGCGGAAACAAGCAGGAGTGTCCATACTCATATCTAATAAAATAGATTTCAAGCCAAAGTTAATCAAAAGGGATAAAGAAGGACACTTCATACTGCTCAAGGGAACCATACACCAACAAGACATAACAATCATAAATATATATGCCCCAAATAATGGTGCAGCTGTGTTCATCAAGCAAACTCTCCTCAAGTTCAAGAGTCTAATAGACCACCATACAATAATCATGGGAGACTTCAACACACCTCTCTCACCACTAGACAGATCTTAAAAACAAAAGTTAAATAAAGAAACTATAGAACTCAATAACACAATTAACAACCTAGACTTAATTGACATATATAGACTATACCACCCAAAATCAAGTAGTTACACTTTTTTCTCAGCAGCACATGGAACCTTCTCAAAAATAGACCATATATTATGTCACAGGGCAACTATTAGACAATATAAAGGGGTAGAGATAATACCATGCATCTTATCTGATCATAATGGAATAAAACTGAAAATCAATGATAAAAGAAGGAAGGAAAAATCAAGCATCACTTGGAGAATGAACAATAGGTTGCTGAATGATCAATGGGTTTTAGAAGACATCAAGGAGGAAATTAAAGAATTCCTAGAGTTAAATGAAAACACAGACACAACATATCGGAATCTATAGGACACATTGAAAGCAGTTCTAAGAGGAAAATTCATTGCTTGGAGTTCATTCCTCAAAAAAAGAAAAAACCAACAAATAAATGATCTCATACTTCATCTCAAAATCCTAGAAAAAGAAGAGCAAAACAACAGCAAAAGAAGTAGAAGGCAAGAAATAATTAAAATCAGAGCTGAAGTAAATGAAATTGAAACAAAAGAAACAGTTGAAAAAATTGACAAGACTAAAAGTTGGTTCTTTGAAAAAATAAATAAAATTGACAGACCCATAGCCATGCTAACGAAGAGAAGAAGAGAGAGAACTCAAATTACTAACATACGGGATGAAAAAGGTAATATTACAACAGACACTTCAGAAATACAGAAGATAATCAGAAATTATTTTGAATCCTTATACTCCAATAAAATAGAAGATAGTGAAGGCATAGATGAACTCCTTAAGTCTTATGACCTGCCCAGATTGAGTCAGGAGGATATAGACAACCTAAACAGACCAATAACATAAGAGGAAATAGAAGAAACCATCAAAAGATTACCAACTAAGAAAAGCCCAGGACCGGATGGGTATACAGTAGAGTTTTACAAAACCTTTAAAGAGAAACTAACACCAATACTTTTCAAGCTATTTCAGGAAATAGAAAAAGAGGGAGAACTTCCAAATTCATTCTACGAGGCCAACATCACCCTGATTCCGAAACCAGACAAAGACACTTCAAAGAAAGAAAACTACAGACCAATATCTCTAATGAACCTTGACGCAAAAATCCTCAATAAAATTCTGGCGAATTGGATTCAAATACATATCAAAAAAATTATACATCATGATCAAGTAGGATTCATCCCTGGGATGCAAGGCTGGTTCAATATACGGAAATCAATAAATGTTATTCACCACATCAATAGACTTAAAAATAAGAACCATATGATCATCTCGATAGATGCAGAAAAAGCATTCGACAAAGTACAGCATCCCTTTATGTTCAAAACTCTAGAAAAATTAGGGATAAGTGGAACATACCTCAACATTGTAAAAGCAATCTACGATAAGCCACAGGCCAGCATCATTCTGAATGGAGAAAAATTGAAGGCATTCCCTCTAAGATCTGGTACAAGACAGGGATGCCCTCTCTCACCACTTCTGTTCAACATAGTCCTCGAAACACTGGCCAGAGCAATTAGACAGACGAAAGAAATTAAAGGCATAAAAATAGGAAAAGAAGAACTTAAATTATCACTATTTGAAGATGATATGATCCTATACCTAGCAGACCCAAAAGGGTCTACAAAGAAGCTATTAGAGCTAATAAATGAATTCAGCAAAGTGGCAGGATATAAGATCAACACGCATAAATCAAAGGCATTCCTGTATATCAGTGACAAATCCTCTGAAACGGAAATGAGGACAACTACTCCATTCACAATATCCCCCCAAAAAATAAAATACTTGGGAATCAACCTAACAAAAGAGGTGAAAGATTTATATAATGAAAATTATAGAACCCTAAAGAAAGATATAGAAGAAGACCTTAGAAGATGGAAAAATATACCCTGCTCATGGATAGGTAGAACTAACATCATCAAAATGGCGATATTACCAAAAGTTCTCTATAAGTTCAATGCAATGCCAATAAAAATCCCAATGGATTTTCTTGTAGAAATAGATAAAAGAACCATGAAATTCATATGGAATAATAAAAAACCCAGAATAGCAAAAACAATGCTAAGCAGGAAGTGTGAATCAGGCGGTATAGCGATACCAGACTTCAAACTATACTACAGAGCAATAGTAACAAAAACAGCATGGTACTGGTACCAAAACAGGCGGGTGGACCAATGGTACAGAATAGAGGACACAGAAACCAATCCACAAAACTACAACTATCTTATATTTGATAAAGGGGCTAAAAGCATGCAATGGAGGAAGGATAGCATCTTCAACAAATGGTGCTGGGAAAACTGGAAATCCATTTGCATCAAAATGAATCTGAACCCCTATCTCTCGCCATGCACAAAAGTTAACTCAAAATGGATTAAGAAGCTTGATATTAAATCAGAGACACGGCATTTGATAGAAGAAAAAGTTGGTTATGATCTACATACTGTGGGATCGGGCCCCAAATTCCTCAATAGGACACCTATAGCGCAAGAGTTAACAACTAGAATCAACAAATGGGACTTACTCAAACTAAAAAGATTTTTCTCAGCAAAAGAAACAATAAGAGAGATAAACAGGGAGCCTACATCCTGGGAACAAATTTTTAATCCACACACTTCAGATAGAGCCCTAATAACCAGAATATAAAAAGAACTCAAAAAATTAGACAATAAGATAACAAATAACCCAATCAATAAATGGGCCAAGGACCTGAACAGACAGTTCTCAGAGGAGGACATACAATCAATCAATAAGTACATGAAAAAATGCTCACCATCGCTAGCAGTTAGAGAAATGCAAATCAAAACTACCCTAAGATACCACCTCCCTCCAGTAAGATTGGCAGCCATTAGGAAGTCAAACAACAATAAGTGCTGGAGAGGATGCGGGGAAAAAAGCACTCTTGTTCATTGCTGGTGGGACTGCAAATTGGTGCAGCCAATTTGGAAAGCAGTATGGAGATTTCTTGGAAAGCTGGGAATGGAACCACCATTTGACCCAGCTATTCCCCTTCTCGGTCTATTCCCTAAAGACCTAATAAGAGCATGTTACAGAGACACTGCTACAACGATGTTCAATAGCAGCACAATTCACTATAGCAAGATTATGGAATCAGCCTAGATGCCCTTCAATAGATGAATGGATAAAAAAAATGTGGCATTTATTCACAATGGAGTATTACTCTGCATTAAGGAACGACAAAATCATAGAATTTAGAGGGAAATAAATGGCATTAGAGCAGATTATGCTAAGTGAAGCTAGTCAATCGTTAAAAAACAAATACCAAATGACCCCTTTGATATAAGAAAAGTAAACAAGGACAGGGTAAGGACGAAGAGCTTGAGAAGAAGATTTACATTAAACAGGGATGAGAAAAGGGTAGGGGAGGGGAGGGGAGGGGAGGGGAAATAGTAGAGAATAGGACAGACAGCAGAATACATCAGACACTAGAAAGGCAATATGTCAATCAATGGAAGGGTAACTGATGTGATACAGCAATTTGTATACGGGGTAAAGTTGGGAGTTCATAACCCACTTGAATCAAACTGTGAAAGATGATGTATTAAGAACTGTGTAATGTTTTGATCGACCAACAATAAAAAAAATAAAAATAAAAATAAAAAAAAGAGAAAGACCAGCTATATTGGAGAGACCAGGTCCATGAGAGACAGACCAGTTTCCTGAGAGAGAGAGACCTCCTCCATGACAGAGACCAGCTACATGAGAGAGACCAGCATTTTGAGAGAGAGAGTCCAGCTCCATGAGAGATATTAGCTCAATGAGATAGAGACGAGCTCAATGAGAGAGAGACACCATCTGCATGGGAGAGAGCAGCGCCATGAGAGACAGACAAGCTTCCTGAGAGAGTGAGACCATCTCCATGAGAGAGACAAGGTCCACAAGAGAGAGACCAGCTCCATGAGAAAGACCAGATCTCTGAAACAGAGACCAGCTCCATGAGACAGAAGAGCTCCGTGAGAGAAAGAGACCAGCTCCATGAGAATGACCAGCTGCATGAGAGAGAGACCAGCTCCATGAGAAAGAGAGACCAGCTCCATGAGAGAGACCAGCTACATGAGAGAGACCAGCATTTTGAGAAAGAGAGTGTAGCTCAATGAGAGATATTAGCTCAATGAGAGAGAGACGAGCTCCATGAGAGAGAGACACCATCTGCATGGGAGAGAGCAGCGCCATGAGAGACAGACAAGCTTCCTGAGAGAGTGAGACCATCTCCAAGATAGAGACAAGATCCACGAGAGAGAGACCAGCTCATTGAGAGTCATATTAGCTTCCTGAGTAAAAAAAGCTTCATGAGAGAGACCTTCTCCATGAGACAGAGACCACCTCCATGAGAGAGAAAGACAAGCACGCTGAGAGATACAACCTCCATGAAACAGAGACCAGCTCCATGAGAGAGGGAGACCAGCTCCCAGAGAAATACCAGCTCCATGAAAGAGAGACCGATTCAATGAGAGAGACCAGCTGCCTGAGAGAGACCATGTCCATGAGAGAAACTAGCTCCATGAGAGAGACCAGCTCCATGAGAGAGAGAGACAAGCTACATGAGAGTGAGATACCAGCCCCATTGGAGAGAGCAGAACCATAAGAGCGAGAGACCAGCTTCATGGAAAAAATACCAGCTCCATGAGAGAGAGACCAGCTCAATGAGAGAGACCAGATACCTGAAAGAGAAACAACCTTCATGAGAGAGACCAGGTTCCGGAGAAAGTGAGACAAGCTCCATGAGTGAGAACAACTCAAAGAAAGAAAGAGCAGCTCCTAGAGAGAGAGAGACCAGCTCCATGAGAGAGAGAGCAACTACAAGAGAGAGATAAAACAACTACTTGAGAGAGAGAGACCAACAACATGAGAGAGAAAGACCAGCTCTATTAGAGAAATAGAGTCAAGTTCCTGAGAGAAAGACGAGCTCCATGAGAGAGACCAGCTTCGTGAGAGCAAGTTTCCAGCTCCATGAGAGAGACCAGCTCCATGAGAGAGAGACCAGCTCCATGAGAGAAAGAGAACAAATACATGAGAGAGTGACCAGCTTCACGAGAAAAATAAAGTCCAGCTCTTTGAGAGAGAGACAAGCTCCATGAGAGAGACCAGCTCCATGAGAGAGAAACCAGGTCCATGAGGGAGACCAGCTCTGAACAAAGAGTCCAGATCCATGAGAAAGACCAGCTTCATGAGAGAGACCAATTCCATGAGAGAGAGAGACAAGCTTCATGAAAGAGAGCAGCGCCATGAGAGACAGACCAGCTCCCTGACAGAGAGAGACAAGTTCCGTGAGAGAGAGACCAGCTCCATGAGAGAGACCAGCTTCTTGAGAGAGAGCGACCAGCTTTATGAAAGAGAACAGCTCCATAATAGAGTGAGACCAGCTTCTTGAGAGAGAGCGACCAGCTTTATGAAAGAGAACAGCTCCATGATAGAGAGAGACCAGCTTCATGACAGAGACCAGATCAATGAGAGAGAGATATAGGCTCCATGAGAGAGAGGGACCAGCTCCATGAGAGTGAAACAAGCTCAGTGACAGAAAGACAAGCATAATGAGAGAGAGAGGCCAGCTCCATGAGAGAGAAATCAGCTCCATGAGAGAGAGGGAGACCACCCTCATGTGAGAGACCAGGTCCCTGAAAGAGATAATAGCTTCATGATAGAGACCAGCTTCTGGAGAAAGAGAGACCAGCTCCATGAGAGAGACCAGTTCAATGAGAGTAAGACCAGGTCCAAGAGAGAGAGATCAGATCCATGAGAGAGACCATCTCCCTGAGAGAGAGACCAGCTCCATGAGAGAGACCAGCTTACTGAGAGCGAGAGACCTTCTCCAGGAGAGTTACCAGCTCTATGAGAGAGAGACCAGATCCATGAGAGAGAGAGACCAGCTCCATGAGAGAGAGAGAAGAGATCCATGAGAGAGAGAGACCTGTTCCATGAGAGAGACCAGCTCCATGAGAGTGAGACCAGCTCCATAAAAAAGAGACCATCTCCATGAGAGACACAAGCTCCACGAGAAAGACCAGTTCCCTGAGAGAGAGATCAGCTCCATGGGAGAAACGATCTCCTTTAGAGAGAGACCAGCTCTATGAGACAGACCAGCTTTATGAGAAAGATCAGCTCTATGAAAGAGAGAGACCAGCTGCATGAGAGAGACCAGCTCCCTGAGAGAGAGAAACTAGCTCCATGAGAGAGACCTTCTCCATGAGAGAGAGAGACCAGCTCGATAGAAGAGATCAGCTGCATGAGATAGAGAGACAAGATCCATGAGAGAGAGACCAGCTCCATGAGAGAGAGACCAGGTCCATGAGAGAGGGATACCAGCTCCTGAAGAGATACCAGTTCTGTGAGAGAGAGACCAGCTCTATGAAAGAGAAAGACCAGCTCCATTAAGAGTCCAGCTCCATGAGAGACAGATGAGCTTTTTCAGAGAGAGAGACCAGCTCCCTGAGAGAGACCATGTCCATGAGAGAAACTAGCTCCATGAGAGAGACCAGCTCCATGAGAGAGAGAGACCAGCTACATGAGAGTGAGAGACCAGCCCCATTGGAGAGACCAGCTCCTTGAGAGCAAGAGACCAGCTTTATGGGAGAGATAACAGCTTCATGAGAGAGAGACCAGCTCAATGAGAGAGACCAGATACCTGAAAGAGAGACAACCTTCATGAGAGAGACCAGGTTCCAAAGAGAGTGAGACCAGCTCCATTAGTGAGAACAACTCAAAGAGAGAAGAGCAGCTCAGAGAAAGAGAGAGAGAGACCAGCTCCATGAGAGAGAGAGACCAACTACAAAAAAGAGATAAAACAACTACTTGAGAGAGAGAAAACAACAACATGAGAGAGAAAGACCAGCTCTATTAGAGAAATAGAGTCAAGTTCCTGAGAGAGAGACCAGCTCCATGAGAGAGACCAGTTCCATGAGAGAGAGACCAGCTCCATGAGAGAGACCAGCTTCGTGAGAGAAAGGTTCCCGCTCCATGAGAGAGACCAGCTACATGAGAGAGAGACCAGCTCCATGAGAGAAAGAGAACAAATACATGAGAGAGTGACCAGCTTCACGAGAAAAATAAAGTTCAGCTCTTTCAGACAGAGACAAGCTCCATGAGAGAGACCAGCTCCATGAGAGAGAAATCAGGTCCATGAGGGAGACCAGCTCTGAACAAAGAGTCCAGCTCCATGAGAAAGACCAGCTTCATGAGAGAGAGACCAGCTCCATGAGAGAGACCAATTCCATGAGAGAGAGAGACAAGCTTCATGAAAGAGAGCAGCGCCATGAGAGACAGACCAGCTCCCTGACAGAGAGAGACCAGTTTCATGAGAGAGAGACCAGCTCCATGAGAGAGACCAGCTTTCTGAGAAAAAGAGTCCAGCTCAATGAGAGAGACCGGCTCCATGAGAGAGAGACCAGCTCCATGAGAGGAGACCAGTTCCATGAAAGAGAGCATTGCCATGAGAAACAGACCAGCTTCCTCAGAGAGAAGACTAGCTCCATAAGAGAGAGACAAGCTCTATGAGAGAGAAACCAGCTCCATGTGAGAGACTAGATCCCTGAAACAGAGACCAGCTCCATGAGAAAGACATGTTCCCTGAGAGAGAGCAACCAGCTCCATGAGAATGAACAGCTCCATGAGAGAGAGACCAGCTCTATGAGATTCAGAGACAAGCTCCATTAGAGAGAGAGAACAGCTCCATGAGAGAGAGACAAGCTCCATGAGAGAGAGAGAAGCTCCATGAGAGACACCAGCTTGTAAAGAGAAATAGACCAGCTTTATTAGAGACATTACCTCAATGAGAGAGAGCCCAGCTTAATGAGAGAGGGAGAGACCAGCTCAATGAGAGAGACCAGCCCCATGAGAGAGACAGACAAGTTCTGTTGGAGAGACCAGCTCCATGAGAGACAGAACAGCTCCCTGAGAGGGAGAGACCAGCTCGATGAGGGAGAGACCAGCTCCATGAGAGAGACCAGCTCCCTGAGAGAGAGACCAGCTCCATGAGAAAGACCAGCTTTCAGAAAGAGAGAGGCAAGCTCCATTAGATATATTAGCTCAATGAGAGAGAGACCAGCTCCATGAGAGGGAGAGACCAGCTCCATGAGCAAGAGCAGCTTAATGAGAGTGAGAGACAAGCTCTATGGGAGAGAGCAGTGCCATGAGAGATAGACCAGCTCGATGAGAGAGACCAGCTTACTGAGAGAGAGAAACCAGCTACAGAAAAGTGACCAGCACCATGAGAGATAGACCAGATCCATGAGAGTGAGAGAACAACTCAATGAGAGAGAGAGACGAGCTCCATGAGAGAGAGAGCAGCTCCACGAGACCGAAACCAGCTCCATTAAACAGAGAGACAAGTTCGCTAGGAGAGACCAGATTTATGAGAGGGAGACCAGCTCCATTAGAGAGAGCAGCTTCATGAGAGACACAGATCAGCTCCATGATAGTGAGAGTCCAGCTCCATGAGAGAGAGCAGCTCCCTCAGAGAGAAACCAGCTCCATGAGAGAGACTAGCTCATTGAGAGAGAGATCAGCTCCAAGAGAGACAGATCAGCTCCATGACAGAGACCAGCTCCATTATAAAGAGAGACAAGCTCCCTGGAAGAAACCAGCTCCATGCGAGAGAGACCAGCTCCCTGAGCAAGAGAGACGAACTCCCTGACAGAGAAAGACCAGCTCCATGAGAAAGAGAGAGAGAGAGAGACTAGCTCCATGAGAGAGAAATCATCTCCATGAGAGAGAGACCAGCTTCATGAGAGAGGGAGACCAGCTCCCTTAGAGACACCAGCTCCCTGAGAGAGAGACTAGCTCTATGATAAAGACCAGCTCCATAAGAGAGAGATCACCTCAATGAGAAAGACCAGCTCCATGATAGAGTGTGAGCTGCTCTATGAGTGGTACCAGCTCCATGAGAGGGACCAGATCCATGAGAGAGAGACCACCTCCATGAGAGAGAGATGCCCCAAGAGAGAGACAAGCTCCACGAGAGATACCATCTCCATGAGAGTGACCCGCTCCTTGAGATAGAGAGACCAGCTCCACAGGAGAGACCAGCTCCATTAGAGAGACCAGCTCTCTGAGAGAGAGATAGCTACATGGGAGAGACAAGCTCCATGAAAGAGAGACCAGCTCCATGAGAGAGACCAGCTTTATGAGAAAGAACAGCTCCATGAAATAGAGACACCAGGTCCATGAGGGAGACCAGCTCTATGAGAGAGACAGCAGCTCCATGAGAGAGACCAGCTTCCTGAAAAAGAGAGACCAGCTCAATATGAGAGAGCAGCTCAATGAGACAGAGATCAGCTCCATGATAGTGAGAGTCCAGCTACATGAGAGAGAGCAGCTCCCTCTGAGAGAAACCAGCTCGATGACAGAGACCAGCTCATTGAGAGAGAGATCAGCTCCAAGAGAGACAGATCAGCTCCATGACAGAGACCAGCTCCATTATAAAGAGAGACGAGCTCCATTGAAGAAACCAGCTTCATGCGAGAGAGACCAGCTCCCTGAGAAAGAGAGATGAACTCCCTGAAAGAGAAAGACCAGCTCCATGAGAGAGAGAGAGACTAGCACTATGTGAGAGAAATCAGCTCCATGAGAGAGAGACCAGCTCAATGAGAGAGGGAGACCAGCTCCATGAGAGAGAGAGAAGAGATCCATGAGAGAGAGAGACCAGTTCCATGAGAGAGACCAGCTCCATGAGAGTGAGACCAGCTTCATGAAAGAGAGACAATCTTCATGAGAGAGACAAGCTCCACGAGAGAGACCAGTTCCCTGAGAGAGATATCAGCTCCATGGGAGAAACGAGCTCCATTAGAGAGAGACCAGCTCTATAAGAGAGACCAGCTTTATGAGAAAGATCAGCTGCATGAAAGAGAGAGACCAGCTCCATGAGGGAGACCAGCATTAGGAGAGACAGAAATCAGCTCCATGAGAGTGAGACACCAGCTGCATGAGAGAGACCAGCTCCCTGAGAGAGAGAAACAAGTTCCATGAGAGAGACCTTCTCCATGAGAGAGAGAGACCAGTTAGATAGAAGAGACCAGCTGCATGAGATAGAGAGACAAGCTTCATGAGAGAGAGTGAGACCAGGTCCATGAGAGAGGGAGACAAGCTCCTGGAGAGATACCAGTTTTGTGAGAGAGAGACCAGCTCTATGAGGGAGAAATGCCAGCTCCATTAAGAGTCCAGCTTCATGAGAGACAGACGAGCTTTCTCAGAGAGAGAGACCAGCTCCCTGAGAGAGACCATGTCCATGAGAGAAAGTAGCTCCATGAGAGAGACCAGCTCCATGAGAGAGAGAGAGACCAGCTCCATGAGAGTGAGAGACCAGCCCCATTAGAGACCAGCTCCATGAGAGCGAGAGACCAGCTCCATGGGAAAGATACCAGCTCCATGATAGAGAGACCAGCTAAATGAGAGTGACCAGATACCTGAAAGAGAGACAACCTTCATGAGAGAGACCAGGATCTGGAGAGAGTGAGACCAGCTCCATGAGTGAGAACAACTCAAAGAGAGAAAGAGCAGCTCCAAAAGAGAAAGAGAGACCAGCTCCATGAGAGAGAGAGACCAACTACAAGAGAGAGATAAAACAACTACTTGAGAGAGAGAGACCAACAACAAGAGAGAAAAAGACCGGCTCTATTAGAGAAATAGAGTCAAGTTCCTGAGAGAGAGAGACCAGCTCCATGAGAGAGAACAGTTCCATGAGAGAGAGACCAGCTCCATAAGAGCGACCAGCTCCATGAGAGAAAGAGATCAAATACATGAGAGAGTGACCAGCTTCACGAGAAAAATAAAGTCCAGCTCTTTGAGAGAGAGACAAGCTCCATGAGAGAGACCAGCTCCATGAGAGAGAAACCAGGTCCATGAGGCGGACCAGCTCTGAACAAAGAGTCCAGCTCCATGAGAAAGACCAGCTTCATGAGAGAGAGACCAGCTCCATGAGAGAGTCCAATTCCATGAGAGAGAGAGTCAAGCTTCATGAAAGAGAGCAGCGCCATGAGAGACAGACCAGCTCCCTGACAGAGAGAGACCAGTTCCTTGAGAGAGAGACGAGCTCCATGAGAGAGACCAGCTCCATGAGAGAAAGAGATCAAAAAAATGAGAGAGTGACCAGCTTCACGAGAAAAATAAAGTCCAGCTCTTTGAGAGAGAGAAAAGCTCCATGAGAGAGACGAGCTCTATGAGAGAGAAACCAAGTCCATGAGGGAGACCAGCTCTGAACATAGAGTCCAGCTCCATGAGAAAGACCAACTTCATGAGAGAGAGACCAGCTACATGAGAGAGACCAATTCCATGAGAGAGAGAGACAAGCTTCATGAAAGAGAGCAGCGCCATGAGAGACAGACCAGCTCCCTGACAGAGAGAGACCAGTTTCATGAGAGAGAGACCAGCTCTATGAGAGAGACCAGCTTTCAGAGAAAAAGAGTCCAGTTCCATGAGAGAGACCGGCTCCATGAGAAAGAGACCAGCTCCATGAGAGGAGACCAGCTCAATGAAAGATAGCAGCTCCATGAGAAACAGACCAGCTCCCTGAGAGAGAGAGACCAGCTCCATGAGAGAGAGACAAGCTCTATGAGAGAGAGACCAGCTCCATGTGAGAGACTCGATCCCTGAAACAGAGACCAGCTCCATGAGAGAGACATGGTCCCTGAGAGAGAGCAACCAGCTCCATGAGAATGAACAGCTCCATGAGAGAGAGACCAGCTCTATGAGATTCAGAGACAAGCTCCATTAGAGAGAGAGAACAGCTCCATGAGAGAGAGACAAGCTCCATGAGAGATAGAAGCTCCATGAGAGACACCAGCTTCTAAAGAGAAAGAGACCAGCTTTATTAGAGACATTACCTCAATGAGAGAGAGAAAAGCTCTATGAAAGCGAGAGAGACCAGCTCAGTGAGAGAGACCAGCCGCATAAGAGAGACAGAAAAGCTCTGTTGGAGAAACCAGCTCAATGAGAGACAGACCAGCTCCCTGAGAGGGAGAGACCAGCTCGATGAGGGAGAGACCAGCTCCATGAGAAAGACCAGCTCCCTGAGAGAGAGACCAACTCCATGAGAAAGACCAGCTTCCAGAAAGAGAGAGGCAAGCTCCATTAGATATATTAGCTCAATGAGAGAGAGACCAGCTCCATGAGAGAGAGACCAGCTCCATGTGGAAGAGCAGCTTTATGGGAGACAGAGATCAGCTCCATGATAGTGAGAGTCCAGCTCCATGAGTGAGAGCAGCTCCCTCAGAGAGAAACCAGCTCCATGACAGAGACCAGCTCATTGAGAGAGAGATCAGCTCCAAGAGAGACAGATTAGTTCCATGACAGAGACCAGCTCCATTAAAAAGAGAGACCAGCTCCATGGAAGAAACCAGCTCCATGTGAGAGAGACAAGCTCCCTGAGCAAGAGAGACGAACTCCCTGACAGAGAAACACCAGCTCCATGAGAGAGAGAGAGAATAGCTCCATGAGAGAGAAATCAGTTCCATGAGAGAGAGACCGGCTCCATGAGAGAGGGAGACCAGCTCCCTTAGAGACACCAGCTCCCTGAGAGAGAGACCAGCTCCATGAAAGACACCACCTTCCAGAGAAAGATAAAGACCAGTTTTATGAGAGACATTAGCTCAATGAGAGAGAGTCCAGCTACATGAGAGAGAGAGAAGAGCTCCATGAGAGAAAGAAGCTCCAGAAGAGAGAAAGACCAGATATATTGGAGAGACCAGGACCATGAGAGACAGACCAGTTCCCTGAGAGAGAGATTACCTCCATGAGAGAGACCAGCTACATGAGAGAGACCAGCATTTTGAGAGAGAGAGTCCAGCTCCATTAGAGATATTAGCTCAATAAGAGAGAGAGGAGCTCCATGAGAGAGAGACACCATCTGCATGGGAGAGAGCAGCGCCATGAGAGACAGACAAGCTTCCTGAGAGAGTGAGACAATCTCCATGAGAGAGATAAGATCCACGAGAGAGAGACCAGCTCCATGAGAAAGACCAGATCCCTGAAACAGAGACCAGCTCCATGAGACAGAAGAGCTCCAAGAGAGAAAGAGACCAGCTCCTGAGAATGACCAGGTCCATGAGAGAGAGACCAGCTCCATGAGAGAGAGAGAGAAGATCCATAAGAGAGACAGAAAAGCTCTGTTTTAAAGACCAGCTCCATGAGAGACAGACCAGCTCCCTGAGAGGGAGAGAGCAGCTCGATAAGGGAGAGACCAGCTCCATGAGAGAGACCAGCTGCCTGAGAGAGAGACCAGCTCCATGAGAAAGACCAGCTTCCAGAAAGAGAGAGGCAAGCTCCATTAGATATATTAGCTCAATGAGAGAGAGACCAGCTCAATGAGAGAGAGAGACCAGCTCCATGAGGGAGAGCAGCTCCATGAAAGAGACCAGCTTCCTGAGAGAGAGAGACTAGCTAAATGAGAGTGACCAGCTCCATGAGAGGTAGACCAGATCCATGAGTGTGAGAGAACAACTTCATGAGAGAGAGAGACGAGCTCCATGAGAGAGAGACCAGCTCCATGAGACAGAAACCAGCTCCATTAAACAGAGAGACCAGCTCCCTAAAAGAGACCAGATCCATGAGAGGGAGACTAGCTTCATGAGAGAGAGCAGCTCCATGAAAGAGAGAGACCAGCTCCATGAGAAAGACCAGTTCCATAAGAGAGAGACAACCTCAATGAGAGAGACCAGCTCAATGAGAGAGAGTGAGCTGCTCCATGAGTGTTGCAACCTCCATGAGAGGGACCAAATCCCTGAGAGAGAGACCACCTCCATGAGAGAGAGAGATGCCCCAAGAGAGAGACAAGCTACTCGAGATATACCAGGTCCATGAGAGAGACCAGCTTCCTGAGAGAGAGAGACCAGCTCCATGAGAGAAACCAGCTCCATGAGAGAGACCATTTCCCTGAGAAAGAGATCAGCTCTATGGAGAAACCTGTTCCATGAGAGAGAGACCAGCTCTACAAGAGATACCAGCTTTATGAGAAAGAGCAGCTCAATGAAAGAGAGAGACCAGCTTTATGAGGGAGACCAGGTTCATGAGAGACAGAGATCAGCTCCAAGAGAGAGAAACATCATCTCCATGATAGAAACCAGCTTTCTGAGAGAGAGAGAAATGAGCTACGTTAGAGAGACCTTCTCCATGAGAGAGAGAGACCAGCTCGATAGCAGAGGCGAGCTGCATGAGATATAGAGACCAGATCCATGAGAGAGAGAGACCAGCTCCATGGGAAAGAGAGACCAGCTAGATGGGATAAGGACACCAGCTCCTGGGGAGATACCATTATCATGAGAGAGAGACCAGCTCAATGAGACAGAGCAGCTCCATGAGAGATAGAGACCAGCTCCATGGGAGAGATTAGCTCCATGAGAGACAGAATAGCACCATGAGAGAGAGACCAGCTACATGAGAGGGACCATCTCCCTGAGAGAGAGATACAAGCTCCATGAGAGTGAGAGACCTGCACCATGAGAGAGACCAGCTTCTTGTTAGAGAGCGACCAGCTTTATGAAACAGACCAGTTCCATGATAGAGAGAGACCAGCTCCATGACAGAGACCAGCTCCATGAGAGAGAGATATAGGCTCCATGAGAGTGAGGGACCAGCTCCATGAGAGAGAAACAAGCTCTATGACAGTAAAACAAGTATAATGAGAGAGAGAGAGACCAGCTCCATGAGAGAGAGATCAGCTCCATGAGAGAGAGAGACAACCCTCATGTGAGAAACCAGATCCCTGACAGAGATAATCGCTTAATGATAGAGACCATCTTCTGGAGAAAGAGAGACCAGCATAGTGAGAGAGACCAGTTCAATGAGAGTAAGACCAGGTTTAAGAGAGAGAGAGATCAGATCCATGAGAGAGACCATCTCCCTGAGAGAGAGACCAGCTCCATGAGAGAGACCAGCTCCCTGAGAGCGAGAGACCAGCTCCATGAGAGTGACCAGCTCCATGAGAGAAAGACCAGATCAATGAGAGAGAGACCAGCTCCATGAGAGAGAGAGAAGAGATCCATGAGAGATAGAGACCAGTTTAATGAGAGAGACCAGCTCCATGAGAGTGAGACCAGCTCCATGAGAGAGACAAGATCCACGAGAGAGACCAGTTCCCTGAGAGAGAGATCAGCTCCATGGGAGAAACGAGCTCCATTAGAGAGAGACCAGCTCTATGAGAGAGACCAGCCTTATGAGAAAGAACAGCTCCATGAAAGGACCAGCTTTATGAGAGACAGAAATCAGGTCCATGAGAGTGAGACACCAGCTGCATGAGAGAGACCAGCTCCCTGAGAGAGAGAAACTATCTCTATAAGAAAGACCTTCTCCATGAGAGAGAGAGACCAGCTAGATAGAAGAGACCAGCTGCATGAGATAGAGAGACAAGATCCATGAGAGAGGCACCAGCTCCATGAGAGAGAGACCAGGTCCATGAGAGAGGGAGACAAGCTCCTGGAGAGATACCAGTTCTGTGAGAGAGAGACCAACTCTATGAGGAAGAAAGACCAGCTCCATTAAGAGTCCAGCTCCATGAGAGACAGACGAGCTTTCTCAGATAGAGAGACCAGCTCTATGAGAGAGAGACAAGCTCTATGAGAGAGAGACCTGCTCCATGTGAGAGACTAGATCCCTGAAAGAGAGACCAGCTCCATGAGAAAGACATGGTCCCTGAGAGAGAGCAACCAGCTCCATGAGAATGAACAGCTCCATGAGAGAGAGACCAGCTCTATAAAATTGAGAGACAAGCTTTATTAGAGAGATAGAACAGCTCCATAAGAGAGAGATAAGCTCCATGAGAGAGAGAGTAGCTCCATGAGAGACACCAGCTTCTAAAGAGAAAGAGACCAGCTTTATTAGAGACATTACCTCAATGAGAGAGAGACCAGCTCCATGAGAGTGGGAGAGACCAGCTCAATGAGAGAGACCAGCTTCATGAGAGAGACAGACAAGCTCTGTTGGATAGACCATGTCCATGAGAGACAGACAAGCTCCCTGAAAAGGAGAGAGCAGCTCGATGAGGGAGAGACCAGCTTCATGACAGAGACCAGCTCCCTGAGAGAGAGACCAGCTCCATGAGAAGGACCAGTTTCCAGAAAGAGAGAGGCAAGCTCCATTAGATATATTAGCTCAATGAAAGAGAGACCAGCTCCATGAGAGAGAGAGAGACCAGCTCCATGAGGGAGAGCAGCTCCATGAGAGAGAGAGACCAGCTCTATGGGAGAGAGCAGCGCCATGAGAGATAGACAAGCTCCATGAGAGAGACCAGCTTCTTGAGAGAGAGAGAGACCAGCTACAAGAGAGTGACCAGCTCCATGGGAGATAGACCAGATCCATGAGAGTGAGAGAACAACTCCATGAGAGAGACGAGCTCCATGAGAGAGATACCAGCTCAATGAGACAAAAACAAGCTCCATTAAACAGAGAGACCTGCTCCCTAGGAGAGACCAGATCCATGAGATGGAGACCAGCTCCATGAGAGAGAGCAGCTCCATGAAAGAGAGAGACCAGCTCCATGAGAAAGACCAGCTCCATAAGAGAGAGACCACCTCAATGAGAGAGACCAGCTCAATGAAGAGAGTGCGCTGCTCCATGCGTGGTACCAGCTCCATGAGAGGGACTAGATCCATGAAAAAGAGACCACTTCCATGAGATAGAGAGATGCCCCAAGAGAGAGACAAGCTCCACGAGAGATACCATCTCCATGAGAGACACCCGCTCCTTGAGATAGAGAGACCAGCTTCACGAGAGAGACCTGCTTTATTTGAGAGACCAGCTCCCTGAGAGAGAGATAGCTCCATGGAAGAGACCAGCTCCATGAAAGAGAGACCAGCTCCATGAGAGAGACCAGCTTTATGAGAAAGAACAGCTCCATGAAATAGAGATACCAGCTCCATGAGGGAGACCAGCTCTATGAGGGAGACAGCAGCTCCATGAGAGAGACCAGCTTCCTGAAAGAAAGAGACCAGCTCTATGAGAGAGACCAGCTCCATGAGAGACAGAGATCAGCTCCATGATAGTGAGAGTCCAGCTCCATGAGAGAGAGCAGCTCCCTCAGAGAGAAACCAGCTCCATGACAGAGACCAGCTCATTGAGAGAGAGATCAGCTCCAAGAAAGACAGATAAGCTCCATGACAGAGACCAGCTCCATTATAATGAGAGACCAGCTTCATGGAAGAAACCAGCTCCATGCGTGAGAGACCAGCTCCCTGAGCAAGAGAGACAAACTCCCTGACAGAGAAAGACCAGCTCCATGAGAGAGAGAGAGACTAGCTCCATGAGAGAGAAATCAGCTCCATGAAAAAGAGACCAGCTCCATTGGAGACACCAGCTCCATGAGAGAAACCAGCTTTGTGAGAGAAAGTTTCCAGCTCCATGAGAGAGACCAGCTCCATGAGAGAGAGATCAGCTCCATGAGAGAGAGAGACCACCCTTATGTGAGAGACCAGATCCCTGATAGAGATAATAGCTTCATGATAGAGACCAGCTTCCGGAGAAAGAGAGACCAGCTCCATGAGAGAGACCAGTTCAATGAGAGTAAGACCACGTGCAAGAGAGAGAGATCAGATCCATGAGAGAGACCATCTCCCTGAGAGTGTGTCCAGCTCCATGAGAGAGAGCAGCTCCCTCAGAGAGAATCCAGCTCCATGACAGAGACCAGCTCATTGAGAGAGAGATCAGCTCCAAGAAAGACAGATAAGCTCCATGACAGAGACCAGCTCCCTTATAATGAGAGACCAGCTTCATGGAAGAAACCAGCTCCATGCGTGAGAGACCAGCTCCCTGAGCAAGAGAGACAAACTCCCTGACAGAGAAAGACCAGCTCCATGAGAGAGAGAGAGACTAGCTCCATGAGAGAGAAATCAGCTCCATGAAAGAGAGACAAGCTCCAAGAGAGACACCAGCTCCATGAGAGAAACCAGCTTCGTGAGAGAAAGTTTCCAGCTCCATGAGAGAGACCAGCTCCATGAGAGAGAGATCAGCTCCATGAGAGAGAGAGACCACCCTTATGTGAGAGACCAGATCCCTGATAGAGATAATAGCTTCATGATAGAGACCAGCTTCCGGAGAAAGAGAGACCAGCTCCATGAGAGAGACCAGTTCAATGAGAGTAAGACCACGTCCAAGAGAGAGAGATCAGATCCATGAGAGAGACCATCTCCCTGAGAGAGAGACCAGCTCCATGAGAGAGACCAGCTCCCTGAGAGCGAGACACCAGCTTCATGAGAGTGACCAGCTCCATGAGAGAGAGACCAGATCCATGAGAGAGAGAGACCAGCTCTATGAGAGAGAGAGAAGAGATCCATGAGAGAGAGAGACCAGTTCCAAAAGAGAGACCAGCTCCATGAGAGTGAGACCAGCTCCATGAAAGAGAGACCATGTCCATGAGAGAGACAAGCTCCACGAGAGAGACCAGTTCCCTGAGAGAGAGATCAGCTCCATGGGAGAAACTAGCTCCATTAGAGAGAGACCAGCTCTATGAGAGAGACCAGCTTAATGAGAAAGATCAGCTCCATGAAAGAGAGAGACCAGCTCCATGAGGGTGACCAGCTTTATGAGAGACAGAAATCAGCTCCATGATAGTGAGACACCAGCTGCATGAGAGACACCATCTTCCTGAGAGAGAGCAACTAGCTCCATGAGAGAGACCTTCTCCATGAGAGAGAGAGACCAGTTCGATATAACAGACAAGATGCATGTGATAGAGAGACAAGATCCATGAGAGAGAGACCAGCTCCATGAGAGAGAGACCCGGTCCATGACAGAGGGAAACCAGCTCCTGGAGTGATGCCAGTTCTGTGAGAGAGACCAGCTCTATGAGGGAGAAAGACCAGCTCCATTAAGAGTCCAGCTCCATGAGAGACAGACGAGCTTTCTCAGAGAGAGAGACCAGCTCCCTGAGAGAGACCATGTCCATGAGAGAAACTAGCTTTATGAGAGTGACCATCTCCATGAGAGAGAGAGACCAGCTCCATGAGAGTGAGAGAACAGCCCAATTGGAGAGACCAGCTCTATGAGAGCGAGAGACCAGCTCCATGAGAGTGAGAGACCAGCCCCTTTGGAGAGACCAGCTCCATGAGAGCGAGAGACCAGCTTTATGGGAAAGATACCAGCTCCATGAGAGAGAGACCAGCTCAATGAGAAAGACCAGATACCTGAGAGACAACCTTCATGAGAGAGACCAGGTTCTGGAGATAGTTAGACCAGCTCCATGAGTGAGAACAAGTCAAAGAGAGAAAGAGCAGCTCCAAGAAAGAGAGAGAGACCAGCTCTATGAGAGAGAGAGACCAACTACAAGAGAGAGATAAAACAACTACTTGAGAGAGAGAGAACAACAACATGAGAGAGAAAGACCAGCTCTATTAGAGAAATAGAGTCAAGTTCCTGAGAGAGAGACCAGCTCAATGAGAGAGACCAGTTCCATGAGAAAGACACCAGCTCCATGAGAGAAACCAGCTTCGTGAGAGAAAGTTTCCAGCTCCATGAGAGAGACCAGCTCCATGAGAGAGAGACCAGCTTCATGAGAGAAAGAGAACAAATACATGAGAGAGTTATTAGCTTCACGAGAAAAATAAAGTCCAGCTCTTTGAGAGAGAGACAAGCTCCATGAGAGAGACCAGCTCCATGAGAGAGAAACCAGTTCCCTGAGGGAGACCAACTCTGAACAAAGAGTCCAGCTCCATGAGTAAGACCAGCTTCATTAGAGAGAGACCAGCTCCATGAGAGAGACCAATTCCATGAGAGAGAGAATCAAGCTGCATGAAAGAGAGCAGCGCCATGAGAGAGAGACAATCTCCCTGAGAGAGAGAGACCAGTTCCATGAGAGAGAGACCAGCTCCATGAGAGAGACCAGCTTTCTGAGAAAAAGAGTCCAGCTCCATGAGAGAGACCAGCTCCATGAGAGAGTGACTAGCTCCATGAGAGGAGACCAGCTCCATGAAAGAGAGCAGCGCCATGAGAAACAGACCAGCTCCCTCAGAGAGAGAGACCAGCTCCATGAGAGAGAGACAAGATCTATGAGAGAGAGACCAGCTCAATGTGAGAGTCTAGATCCCTGAAACAGAGACCAGGTCCATGAGAGAGACATGGTCCCTGAGAGAGAGCAACCAGCTCCATGAGAAGGAACAGCTCAATGAGAGAGAGACCAGCTCTATGAGATTGAGAGACAAGCTCCATTAGAGAGAGAGAACAGCTCAATGAGAGAGAGACAAGCTCCATGAGAAAGAGAGAAGCTCCATGAGAGACACCAGCTTCTAAAGAGAAAGAGACCAGCTTTATTAGAGACATTACCTCAATGAGAGACAGACCAGCTCCATGAGAGAGGGAAAGACCAGCTCAATGAGAGAGACCAGCCCCACGAGAGAGACAGACAAGCTCTGTTGGAGAGACCAGCTCCATGAGAGACAAACAAGCTCCCTGAAAGGGAGAGAGCAGCTCGATGAGGGAGAGACCAGCTCCATGAGAGAGACCAGCTCCATGAGAGAGAGACCAGCTCCATGAGAAGGACCAGCTTCCAGAAAGAGAGAGGAAAGCTCCATTAGATATATTAGCTCAATGAGAGAGAGACCAGCTCCATGAGAGAGAGAGACCAGCTCCATGAGGTAGAGCAGCTCCATGAGAGAGAGAGACCAGCTCTATGGGAGAGAGCAGCGCCATGAGAGATAGACCAGCTCCATGAGAGAGACCAGCTTCCTGAGAGAGAGAGACCAGCTACATGAGAGTGACCAGCTCCATGAGAGATAGACCAGATCCATGAGAGTGAGAGAACAACTCCATGAGAGAGAGAGACGAGCTCCATGAGAGAGAGGCCAGCTCCATGAGACAGAAACCAGCTCCATTAAACAGAGAGACCAGCTTCCTAGGAGAGACCAGATTTATGAGATGGAGACCAGCTCCATGAGAGAGAGCCCCCCCCCCCCCATGGGCCCTCCATGCTCCATGAGAAAGACCAGCTCCATAAGAGAGAGACCACCTCAATGAGAGAGAACAGCTCGAAGAGAGAGAGTGAGCTGCTCCATGAGTGGTACCAGCTCCAAGAGAGGGACCAGATCCATGAGAAAGAGACCACCTCCATGAGAGAGAGAGATGCCCCAAGAGAGAGACAAGCTCCACGAGAGATACCATCTCCATGAGAGAGACCCGCTCCTTGAGATAGAGAGATTAGCTCCACAAGAGTGACCAGCTCCATTAGAGAGACCAGCTCCCTGAGAAAGAGCTAGCTCAATGGGAGAGACCAGCTTTATGAAAGAGAGACCAGCTCCATGAGAGAGACCAGCTTTATGAGAAAGAACAGCTCCATGAAAGAGAGACACCAGCTCAATGAGGGAGACCAGCTCTATAAAAGAGACAGCAGCTTCAATAGAGAGACCAGCTTCCTGAAAGAGAAAGACCAGCTCCATGAGATAGAGAGAGAGAGACTAGCTCCATGAGAGAGAAATCAGCTCCATGAGAGAGAGACCAGCTCTATGAGAGAGGGAGACCAGCTCCTTTAGAGATACCAGCTCCCTGAGAGAGAGACCAACTCCATGAGTGACACCAGCTTTCAGAGAGAGAGAAAGAAAAGTTTTATGAGAGAAATTAGCTCAATGAGAAAGAGTCCAGCTACATGAGAGAGAGAGAAGAGCTCCATGAGAGAAAGGAGCTCCATAAGTGAGAAAGACCAGCTATATTGGAGAGACCAGGTCCATGAGAGACAGACCAGTTTCCTGAGAGAGAGAGACCACTTCCATGAGAGAGACCAGCTACATGAGAGAGACCAGCATTTTGAGAGAGAGAGTCCAGCTCCATGAGAGATATTAGCTCAATGAGAGAAAGACGAGCTCCATGAAAGAGAGACACCACCTGCATGGGAGAGAGCAGCGCCATGAGAGACAGACAAGCGTCCTGAGAGAGTGAGACCATCTCCATGAGAGAGGCAAGATTCACGAGAGAGAGACCAGATCCATGAGAAAGACCAGATCCCTGAAACAGAGACCAGCTCCATGAGAGAGAAACCAGGTCCATGAGGGAGACCAGCTCTGAACAAAGAGTCCAGCTCCATGAGAAAGACCAGCTTCATGAGAGAGAGACCAGCT
>NW_027523990.1:0-37944 GCF_052094955.1 Ictidomys tridecemlineatus
CAAAACAACTTGGCTCACCAAATTTCGTTCTTCTAGGTTTAACCGTTCGTTTGCAGTAACCGTTTTCATTTTTTGGTTTCACTCTGTTTTCTCCAATAGGGATACATGTATTTGGAACTCTAAATCAAACACGGTTTGTGCTAGCTCTTTGAAACTTGACACAATAAAGCAGTTTCAAATTCTATCCCTATGCTTTGTTTGCTGTTAATGTAGCCCTAAGCAGAGACTGGCGAAAATCACTTTCATGGAAAGGGGTTGCCAAGCTTCCAAAAAACTACGAGTTTCCTGAAATCTCAGCAAACATTTTTTCGCCCAATCTTGATGATTCTTTCAGGTAATGATCAGTACACCAAAACCACTTGGCTCACCAAATTTCGTTCTTCTTGGTTAAACCGTTCGTTTGCAGTAACCGTTTTCATTTTTAGGTTTAACTCTGTTTTCTCCTATAGGGATACATGTATTTGGAACTCTGAATCAAACACGGTTTGTGCTAGCTCTTTGAAACGTGACACAAGAAAGCAGTTTCAAGTTCTATCTCTATGTTTGTTTGCTGTTGATGTAGCCCTAAGCAGAGACTTGCGAAAATCACTTTCATGGAAAGGGGTTGCCAAGCTTCCAAAAACCAGGAGTTGCCTGAAATCTCAGCCAACATTTTTTTACCTAATCTTGATGATTCTTTCAGGTAATGATCAGAACAACAAAACCACTTGGCTAACCAAATTTCATTCTTCTAGGTTAAACCGTTCGTTTGCAGTAACCGTTTTAATTTTTAGGTTTCACTCTGTTTTCTCCTAAAGGGATACATGTATTTGGAACTCTAAATCAAACACGGTTTGTTGTAGCTTTTTGAAGCTTGACACAATAAAGCAGTTTCAAGTTCTCTCTCTCTGCTTTGTTTGCTGTTGATGTAGCCCTAAGCAGAGACTGGCGAAAATCACTTTCATGGAAAGGGGTTGACAAGCTTCCAAAAAACTACGAGTTGCCTGAAATCTCAGCAAACATTTTTTCACCCAATCTTGATGATTCTTTCAGGTAATGATCAGTACACCAAAACCACTTGGCTCACCAAATTTCGTTCTTCTAGGTTAACCCGTTCGTTTTCAGTAACCGTTTTCATTTTTAGGTTTCACTCTGTTTTCTCCTATAGGGATACATGTATTTGGAACTCTAAATCAAACACGGTTTGTGCTAGCTCTTTGTAACTTGACACAATAAAGCAGTTTCAAGTTCTATCTCTATGATTTGTTTGCTGTTGATGTAGCCCTAAGCAGAGACTGGCGAAAATCACTTTCATGGAAAGGGGTTGCCAAGCTTCCAAAAACTACGAGTTGCCTGAAATCTCAGCCAACATTTTTTTACCTAATCTTGATGATTCTTTCAGGTAATGATCAGAACAACAAAACCACTTGGCTAACCAAATTTTATTCTTCTAGGTTAAACCGTTCGTTTGCAGTAACCGTTTTCATTTTTAGGTTTCACTCTGTTTTCTCCTATAGGGATACATGTATTTGGAACTCTAAATCAAACACGGTTTGTTGTAGCTCTTTGAAACTTGAAACAATAAAGCAGTTTCAAGTTCTCTCTCTATGGTTTATTTGTTGTTGATGTAGCCCTAAGCAGAGACTGGCGAAAATCACTTTCATGAAAAGGGGTTGCCAAGCTTCCAAAAAACTACGAGTTCCCTCAAATCTCAACAAACATTTTTTCACCCCAATCTTGATGATTCTTTCAGGTAATGATCAGTACACCAAAACCACTTGGCTCACAAAATTTCATTCTTCTAGGTTAAACCGTTCCTTTGCAGTAACCGTTTTCATTTTTAGGTTTCACTCTGTTTTCTCCTATAGGGATACATGTATTTGGTACTCTAAATCAAACACGGTTGTGCTAGCGCTTTGAAACTTGACACAATAAAGCAGTTTCAAGTTCTATCTCTATGGTTTGTTTGCTGTTGATGTAGCCCTAAGCAGAGACTGGCGAAAATCACTTTCATGGAAAGGGGTTGCCAGCTTCCAAAAAACTACGAGTTGCCTGAAATCTCAGCCAACATTTTTTCACTTAATCTTGATGATTCTTTCATGTAATGATCAGTACAACAAAACCACTTGGCTCACCAAATTTCATTCTTCTAGATTAAACCGTTCGTTTGCAGTAACCGTTTTCATTTTTAGGTTTCACTCTGTTTTCTCCTATAGGGATACATGTATTTGGAACTCTAAATCAAACACGGTTTGTTGTAGCTCTTTGAAACTTGACACAATAAAGCAGATTCAAATTCTCTCTCTATGCTTTGTTTGCTGTTGATGTAGCCCTAAACAGAGACTGGCGAAAATCACTTTCATGGAAAGGGGTTGCAAGCTTCCAAAAAACTACGAGTTGCCTGAAATCTCAGCAAACATTTTTTCACCCAATCTTGATGATTCTTTCAGGTAAGGATCAGTACAACAAAACCACTTGGCTCACCAAATTTCGTTCTTCTAGGTTAAACCGTTCGTTTGCAGTAACCGTTTTCATTTTTAGGTTTCACTCTGTTTTCTCCTATAGGCATACATGTATTTGGAACTCTAAATCAAACACGGTTTGTGCTAGCTCTTTGAAACTTGACACAATAAAGCAGTATCAAATTCTATCCCTATGCTTTGTTTGCTGCTGATGTAGCCCTAAGCAGAGACTGGCGAAAATCACTTTCATGGAAAGGGGTTGCCAAGCTTCCAAAAAACTACGAGTTGCCTGAAATCTCAGCAAACATTTTTTAACCCAATCTTGATGATTATTTCAGGTAATGATCAGTACACCAAAACCACTTGGCTCACCAAATTTCGTTCTTCTAGGTTAAACCGTTCGTTTGCAGTAACCGTTTCCATTTTTAGGTTTCACTCTGTTTTCTCCTATAGGGATACATGTATTTGGAACTCTAAATCAAACACGGTTTGTGCTAGCTCTTTCAAACTTGACCCAATAAAGCAGTTTCAAGTTCTATCTCTATGGTTTGTTTGCTGTTGATGTAGCCCTAAGCAGAGACTGGCGAAAATCACTTTCATGGAAAGGGGTTGCCATGCTTCCAAAAAACTACGAGTTGCCTGAAATCTCAGCCAACATTTTTTCACTTAATCTTGATGATTCTTTCAGGTAATGATCAGTACAACAAAACCACTTGGCTCACCAAATTTCATTCTTCTAGGTTAAACCGTTCGTTTGCAGTAACCATTTTCATTTTTAGGTTTCACTCTGTTTTCTCATTTAGGGATACATGTATTTGGAACTCTAAATCAAAAACGGTTTGTGCTAGCTCTTTGAAACTTGAAACAATAAAGCAGTTTCAAGTTCTATCTCTATGCTTTGTTTTCTGTTGATGTAGCCCTAAGCAGATACTGGCGAAAATCACTTTCATGAAAAGGGGTTGCCAAGCTTCCAAAAAACTACGAGTTTTCTCAAATCTCAGCAAACATTTTTTCACCCAATCTTGATGATTCTTTCAGGTAATGATCAGTACACCAAAACCACTTGGCTCACAAAATTTCATTCTTCTAGGTTAAACCGTTCGTTTGCAGTAACCGTTTTCATTTTTAGGTTTCCCTCTGTTTTCTCCTATAGGGATACATGTATTTGGTACTCTAAATCAAACACGGTTGTGCTAGCTCTTTGAAACTTGACAAAATAAAGCACTTTCAAGTTCTATCTCTATGGTTTGTTTGCTGTTGATGTAGCCCTAAGCAGAGACTGGCGAAAATCACTTTCATGGAAAGGGGTTGCCAAGCTTCCAAAAACTACGAGTTGCCTGAAATCTCAGCCAACATTTTTTTACCTAATCTTGATGATTCTTTCAGGTAATGATCAGAACAACAAAACCACTTGGCTAACCAAATTTTATTCTTCTAGGTTAAACCGTTCGTTTGCAGTAACCGTTTTCATTTTTAGGTTTCACTCTGTTTTCTCCTATAGGGATACATGTATTTGGAACTCTAAATCAAACACGGTTTGTTGTAGCTCTTTGAAACTTGACACAATAAAGCAGTTTCAAGTTCTCTCTATCTGCTTTGTTTGCGGTTGATGTAGCCCTAAGCAGAGACTGGCGAAAATCACTTTCATGGAAAGGGGTTGACAAGCTTCCAAAAAACTACGAGTTGCCTGAAATCTCAGCAACATTTTTTCACCCAATCTTGATGATTCTTTCAGGTAATGATCAGTACACCAAAACCACTTGGCTCACCAAATTTCGTTCTTCTAGGTTAAACCGTTCGTTTTCAGTAACCGTTTTCATTTTTAGGTTTCACTCTGTTTTCTCCTAAAGGGATACATGTATTTGGAACTCTAAATCAAATACGGTTTGTGCTAGCTCTTTGTAAGTTGACACAATAAAGCAGTTTCAAGTTCTCTCTCTATGGTTTATTTGTTGTTGATGTAGCCCTAAGCAGAGACTGGCGAAAATCACTTTCATGAAAAGGGGTTGCCAAGCTTCCAAAAAACTACGAGTTCCCTCAAATCTCAACAAACATTTTTTCACCCAATCTTGATGATTCTTTCAGGTAATGATCAGTACACCAAAACCACTTGGCTCACAAAATTTCATTCTTCTAGGTTAAACCGTTCGTTTGCAGTAACCGTTTTCATTTTTAGGTTTCACTCTGTTTTCTCCTATAGGGATACATGTATTTGGTACTCTAAATCAAACACGGTTGTGCTAGCTCTTTGAAACTTGACACAATAAAGCAGTTTCAAGTTCTATCTCTATGGTTTGTTTGCTGTTGATGTAGCCCTAAGCAGAGACTGGCGAAAATCACTTTCATGGAAAGGGGTTGCCAGCTTCCAAAAAACTTCGAGTTGCCTGAAATCTCAGCCAACATTTTTTCACTTAATCTTGATGATTCTTTCATGTAATGATCAGTACAACAAAACCACTTGGCTCACCAAATTTCATTCTTCTAGATTAAACCGTTCGTTTGCAGTAACCGTTTTCATTTTTAGGTTTCACTCTGTTTTCTCCTATAGGGATACATGTATTTGGAACTCTAAATCAAACACGGTTTGTTGTAGCTCTTGGAAACTTGACACAATAAAGCAGATTCAAGTTCTCTCTCTATGCTTTGTTTGCTGTTGATGTAGCCCTAAGCAGAGACTGGCGAAAATCACTTTCATGGAAAGGGGTTGCCAGCTTCCAAAAAACTACGAGTTGCCTGAAATCTCAGCAAACATTTTTTCACCCAATCTTGATGATTCTTGCAGGTAAGGATCAGTACAACAAAACCACTTGGCTCACCAAATTTCGTTCTTCTAGGTTAAACCGTTCGTTTGCAGTAACCGTTTTCATTTTTAGGTTTCACTCTGTTTTCTCCTATAGGCATACATGTATTTGGAACTCTAAATCAAACACGGTTTGTGCTAGCTCTTTGAAACTTGACACAATAAAGCAGTATCAAATTCTATCCCTATGCTTTGTTTGCTGCTGATGTAGCCCTAAGCAGAGACTGGCGAAAATCACTTTCATGGAAAGGGGTTGCCAAGCTTCCAAAAAACTACGAGTTGCCTGAAATCTCAGCAAACATTTTTTCACCCAATCTTGATGATTATTTCAGGTAATGATCAGTACACCAAAACCACTTGGCTCACCAAATTTCGTTCTTCTAGGTTAAACCGTTCGTTTGCAGTAACCGTTTTCATTTTTAGGTTTCACTCTGTTTTCTCCTATAGGGATACATGTATTTGGAACTCTAAATCAAACACGGTTTGTGCTAGCTCTTTCAAACTTGACCCAATAAAGCAGTTTCAAGTTCTATCTCTATGGTTTGTTTGCTGTTGATGTAGCCCTAAGCAGAGACTGGCGAAAATCACTTTCATGGAAAGGGGTTGCCATGCTTCCAAAAAACTACGAGTTGCCTGAAATCTCAGCCAACATTTTTTCACTTAATCTTGATGATTCTTTCAGGTAATGATCAGTACAACAAAACCACTTGGCTCACCAAATTTCATTCTTCTAGGTTAAACCGTTCGTTTGCAGTAACCATTTTCATTTTTAGGTTTCACTTTGTTTTCTCATTTAGGGATACATGTATTTGGAACTCTAAATCAAAAACGGTTTGTGCTAGCTCTTTGAAACTTGAAACAATAAAGCAGTTTCAAGTTCTATCTCTATGGTTTGTTTGCTGTTGATGTAGCCTTTAGAAGAGACTGGCGAAAATCACTTTCATGGAAAGGGGTTGCCAAGTTTCCAAAAAACTACGAGTTGCCTGAAATCTCAGCAAACATTTTTTCACCCAATCTTGATGATTCTTTCAGGTAATGATCAGTACACCAAAACCACTTGGCTCACCAAATTTCGTTCTTCTAGGTTAAACCGTTCGTTTGCAGTAACCGTTTTCATTTTTAGGTTTCACTCTGTTTTCTCCTATAGGGATACATGTATTTGGAACTCTAAATCAAACACGGTTTGTGCTAGTTCTTTGAAACTTGACACAATAAAGCAGTTTCCAGTTCTATCTCTATGCTTTGTTTGCTGTTGATGTAGCCCTAAGCAGAGACTGGCAAAAATCACTTTCATGGAAAGGGGTTGCCAAGCTTCCAAAAAACTACGAGTTGCCTGAAATCTCAGTAAACATTTTTTCACCCAATCTTGATGATTCTTTCAGGTAATGATCAGTACACCAAAACCACTTGGCTCACCAAATTTCGTTCTTCTAGGTTAAACCGTTCGTTTGCAGTAACCGTTTTCATTTTTAGGTTTCACTCTGTTTTCTCCTTTAGGGATACATGTATTTGAAACTCTAAATCAAACACGGTTTGTGCTAGCACTTTGAAACTTGAAACAATAAAGAAGTTTCAAGTTCTATCTCTATGGTTTGTTTGCTCTTGATGTAGCCCTAAGCAGAGACTGGCGAAAATCACTTTCATGGAAAGGGGTTGCCAAGCTTCCAAAAAACTACGAGTTGCCTGAAATCTCAGCAAACATTTTTTCACCCAATCTTGATGATTCTTTCAGGTAATGATCAGTACACCAAACCACTTTGCTCACCAAATTTCGTTTTTCTAGGTTAAATCGTTCGTTTGCAGTAACCGTTTTCATTTTTAGGTTACACTCTGTTTTCTCCTATAGGGATACATGTATTTGGAACTCTAAATCAAACACGGTTGTGCTAGCTCTTTGAAACTTGACACAATAAAGCAGTTTCAAGTTCTATCTCCATGGTTTGTTTGCTTTTGATGTAGCCCTAAGCAGAGACTGGCGAAAATCACATTGATGGAAAGGGGTTGCCAAGCTTCCAAAAAACTACGAGTTGCCTGAAATCTCAGCAAACATTTTTTCACCCAATCTTGATGATTCTTTCAGGTTATGATTAGTACACCAAAACCACCTGGCTCACCAAATTTCGTTCTTCTAGGTTAAACCGTTCGTTTGCAGTAACCGTTTTCATTTTTAGGTTTCACTCTGTTTTCTCCTATAGGGATACATGTATTTGGAACTCTAAATCAAACACGGTTTGTGCTAGCTCTTTGAAACTTGACACAATAAAGCAGTTTCAAGTTCTATCTCTATGGTTTGTTTGCTGTTGATGTATCCCTAAGCAGAGACTGGAGAAAATCACTTTCAAGGAAAGGGGTTGCCAAGCTTCCAAAAAACTACGAGTTGCCTGAAATCTCAGCCAACATTTTTTCACTTAATCTTGATGATTCTTTCAGGTAATGATCAGTACAACAAAACCACTTGGCTCACCAAATTTCATTCTTCTAGATTAAACCGTTCGTTTGCAGTAACCGTTTTCATTTTTAGGTTTCACTCTGTTTTCTCCTATAGGGATACATGTATTTGGAACTCTAAATCAAACACGGTTTGTTGTAGCTCTTTGAAACTTGACACAATAAAGCAGTTTCAAGTTCTCTCTCTATGCTTTGTTTGCTGTTGATGTAGCCCTAAGCAGAGACTGGCGAAAATCACTTTCATGGAAAGGGGTTGCCAGCTTCCAAAAAACTACGAGTTGCCTGAAATCTCAGCAAACATTTTTTCACCCAATCTTGATGATTCTTTCAGGTAATGATCAGTACAACAAAACCACTTGGCTCACCAAATTTCGTTCTTCTAGGTTAAACCGTTCGTTTGCAGTAACCGTTTTCATTTTTAGGTTTCACTCTGTTTTCTCCTATAGGGATACATGTATTTGGAACTCTAAATCAAACACGGTTTGTGCTAGCTCTTTGAAACTTGACACAATAAAGCAGTTTCAAATTCTATCCCTATGCTTTGTTTGCTTCTGATGTAGCCCTAAGCAGAGACTGGCGAAAATCACTTTCATGGAAAGGGGTTGCCAAGCTTCCAAAAAACTACAAGTTGCCTGAAATCTCAGCAAACATTTTTTAACCCAATCTTGATGATTCTTTCAGGTAATGATCAGTACACCAAAACCACTTGGCTCACCAAATTTCGTTCTTCTAGGTTAAACCGTTCGTTTGCAGTAACCGTTTTCATTTTTAGGTTTCACTCTGTTTTCTCCTATAGGGATACATGTATTTGGAACTCTAAATCAAACACGGTTTGTGCTAGCTCTTTCAAACTTGACCCAATAAAGCAGTTTCAATTTCTATCTCTATGGTTTGTTTGATGTTGATGTAGCCCTAAGCAGAGACTGGCGAAAATCACTTTCATGGAAAGGGGTGGCCAAGCTTCCAAAAAACTACGAGTTGCCTGAAATCTCAGCCAACATTTTTTCACTTAATCTTGATGATTCTTTCAGGTAATGATCAGTACAACAAAACCACTTGGCTCACCAAATTTCATTCTTCTAGGTTAAACCGTTCGTTTGCAGTAACCATTTTCATTTTTAGGTTTCACTCCGTTTTCTCCTTTAGGGATACATGTATTTGGAACTCTAAATCAAACACGGTTTGTGCTAGCTCTTTGAAACTTGAAACAATAAAGCAGTTTCAAGTTCTATCTCTATGGTTTGTTTGCTGTTGATGTAGCCTTCAGAAGAGACTGGCGAAAATCACTTTGATGGAAAGGGGTTGCCAAGGTTCCAAAAAACTACGAGTTGCCTGAAATCTCAGCAAACATTTTTTCACCCAATCTTGATTATTCTTTTAGGTAAATATCAGTACACCAAAACCACTTGGCTCACCAAATTTCGTTCTTCTAGGTTAAACCGTTCGTTTGCAGTAACCGTTTTCATTTTTAGGTTTCACTCTGTTTTCTCCTATAGGGATACATGTATTTGGAACTCTAAATCAAACACGGTTTGTGCTAGTTCTTTGAAACTTGACACAATAAAGCAGTTTCCAGTTCTATCTCTATGCTTTGTTTGCTGTTGATGTAGCCCTAAGCAGAGACTGGCAAAAATCACTTTCATGGAAAGGGGTTGCCAAGCTTCCAAAAAACTACGAGTTGCCTGAAATCTCAGCAAACATTTTTTCACCCAATCTTGATGATTCTTTCAGGTAATGATCAGTACACCAAAACCACTTGGCTCACCAAATTTCGTTCTTCTAGGTTAAACCGTTCGTTTGCAGTAACCGTTTTCATTTTTAGGTTTCACTATGTTTTCTCCTATAGGGATACATGTATTTGAAACTCTAAATCAAACACGGTTTGTGCTAGCACTTTGAAACTTGAAACAATAAAGAAGTTTCAAGTTCTATCTCTATGGTTTGTTTGCTCTTGATGTAGCCCTAAGCAGAGACTGGCGAAAATCACTTTCATGGAAAGGGGTTGCCAAGCTTCCAAAAAACTACGAGTTGCCTGAAATCTCAGCAAACATTTTTTCACCCAATCTTGATGATTCTTTCAGGTAATGATCAGTACACCAAAACCACTTTGCTCACCAAATTTCGTTTTTCTAGGTTAAACCGTTCGTTTGCAGTAACCGTTTTCATTTTTAGGTTACACTCTGTTTTCTCCTATAGGGATACATGTATTTGGAACTCTAAATCAAACACGGTTTGTGCTAGCTCTTTGAAACTTCACACAATAAACCAGTTTCCAGTTCTATCTCTATGCTTTGTTTGCTGTTGATGTAGCCCTAAGCAGAGACTGGCAAAAATCACTTTCATGGAAAGGGGTTGCCAAGCTTCCAAAAAACTACGAGTTGCCTGAAATCTCAGCAAACATTTTTTCACCCAATCTTGATGATTCTTTCAGGAAATCATCAGTACACCAAAACCACTTTGCTCACCAAATTTCCTTTTTCTAGGTTAAACCGTTCGTTTGCAGTAACCGATTTCATTTTTAGGTTACACTCTGTTTTCTCCTATAGGGATACATGTATTTGGAACTCTAAATCAAACACGGTTTGTGCTAGCTCTTTGAAACTTGACACAATAAAGCAGTTTCATGTTCTATCTCTATGCTTTCTTTGCTGTTGATGTAGCCCTAAGCAGAGACTGGCGAAAATCACTTTCATGGAAAGGGGTTGCCAAGCTTCCAAAAAACTACGAGTTGCCTGAAATCTCAGCAAACATTTTTTCACCCAATCTTGATGATTCTTTCAGGTAAAGATCCGTACACCAAAACCACTTGGCTTACCAGATTTCGTTCTTCTAGGTTATATCGTTCGTTTGCAGTGACCGTTTTCATTTTTAGGTTTCACTCTGTTTTCTCCTATAGGGATACATGTATTTGGAACTCTAAATCAAACACGGTTTGTGCTAGCTCTTTCAAACTTGACCCAATAAAGCAGTTTCAAGTTCTATCTCTATGGTTTGTTTGCTCTTGATGTAGCCCTAAGCAGAGACTGGCGAAAATCACTTTCATGGAAAGGGGTTGCCAAGCTTCCAAAAAACTACGAGTTGCCTGAAATCTCAGCAAACATTTTTTCACCCAATCTTGATGATTCTTTCAATTAATGATCAGTACACCAAAACCACTTTGCTCACCAAATTTCGTTTTTCTAGGTTAAACCGTTCGTTTGCAGTAACCGTTTTCATTTTTAGGTTTCACTCTCTTTTCTCCTATAGGGATACATGTATTTGGAACTCTAAATCAAACACGGTTTGTGCTAGCTCTTTGAAACTTCACACAATAAAGCAGTTTCCAGTTCTATCTCTTTGCTTTGTTTGCTGTTGATGTAGCCCTAAGCAGAGACTGGCAAAAATCACTTTCATGGAAAGGGGTTGACAAGCTTCCAAAAAACTATGAGTTTCCTGAAATCTCAGCAAACATTTTTTCACCCAATCTTGATGATTCTTTCAGGTAATCATCAGTACACCAAAACCACTTGGCTCACCAAATTTCGTTCTTCTAGGTTAAACCGTTCGTTTGCAGTAACCGATTTCATTTTTAGGTTTCACTATGTTTTCTCCTATAGGGATACATGTATTTGGAACTCTAAATCAAACACGGTTTGTGCTAGCACTTTGAAACTTGAAACAATAAAGCAGTTTCAAGTTCTATCTCTATGGTTTGTTTGCTGTTGATGTAGCCCTAAGCAGAGACTGGCGAAAATCACTTTCATGGAAAGGGGTTGCCAAGCTTCCAAAAAACTACGAGTTGCCTGAAATCTCAGCAAACATTTTTTCACCCAATCTTGATGATTCTTTCAGGTAATGATCAGTACACCAAAACCACTTTGCTCACCAAATTTCGTTTTTCTAGGTTAAACCGTTCGTTTGCAGTAACCGTTTTCATTTTTAGGTTACACTCTGTTTTCTCCTATAGGGATACATGTATTTGGAACTCTAAATCAAACACGGTTTGTGCTAGCTCTTTGAAACTTGACACAATAAAGCAGTTTCATGTTCTATCTCTATGCTTTCTTTGCTGTTGATGTAGCCCTAAGCAGAGACTGGCGAAAATCACTTTCATGGAAAGGGGTTGCCAAGCTTCCAAAAAACTACGAGTTGCCTGAAATCTCAGCAAACATTTTTTCACCCAATCTTGATGATTCTTTCAGGTAAAGATCCGTACACCAAAACCACTTGGCTTACCAGATTTCGTTCTTCTAGGTTATATCGTTCGTTTGCAGTGACCGTTTTCATTTTTAGGTTTCACTCTGTTTTCTCCTATAGGGATACATGTATTTGGAACTCTAAATCAAACACGGTTTGTGCTAGCTCTTTGAAACTTGACAAAATAAAGCAGTTTCCAGTATTGTCTCTATGCTTTGTTTGCTGTTGATATAGCCCTAAGCAGAGACTGGCAAAAATCACTTTCATGGAAAGGGGTTGCCAAGCTTCCAAAAAACTACGAGTTGCCTGAAATCTCAGCAAACATTTTTTCACCCAATCTTGATGATTCTTTCAGGTAATGATCAGTACACCAAAACCACTTGGCTCACCAAATCTCGTTCTTCTAGGTTAAACCGTTCGTTTGCAGTAACCGTTTTCATTTTTAGGTTTCACTCTGTTTTCTCCTATAGGGATACATGTATTTGGAACTCTAAATCAAACACGGTTTGTGCTAGCTCTTTCAAACTTGACCCAATAAAGCAGTTTCAAGTTCTATCTCTATGGTTTGTTTGCTCTTGATGTAGCCCTAAGCAGAGACTGGCGAAAATCACTTTCATGGAAAGGGGTTGCCAAGCTTCCAAAAAACTACGAGTTGCCTGAAATCTCAGCAAACATTTTTTCACCCAATCTTGATGATTCTTTCAGGTAATGATCAGTACACCAAAACCACTTTGCTCACCAAATTTCGTTTTTCTAGGTTAAACCGTTCGTTTGCAGTAACCGTTTTCATTTTTAGGTTTCACTCTCTTTTCTCCTATAGGGATACATGTATTTGGAACTCTAAATCAAACACGGTTTGTGCTAGCTCTTTGAAACTTCACACAATAAAGCAGTTTCCAGTTCTATCTCTATGCTTTGTTTGCTGTTGATGTAGCCCTAAGCAGAGACTGGCAAAAATCACTTTCATGGAAAGGGGTTGCCAAGCTTCCAAAAAACTATGAGTTTCCTAAAATCTCAGCAAACATTTTTTCACCCAATCTTGATGATTCTTTCAGGTAATCATCAGTACACCAAAACCACTTGGCTCACCAAATTTCGTTCTTCTAGGTTAAACCGTTCGTTTGCAGTAACCGATTTCATTTTTAGGTTTCACTATGTTTTCTCCTATAGGGATACATGTATTTGGAACTCTAAATCAAACACGGTTTGTGCTAGCACTTTGAAACTTGAAACAATAAAGCAGTTTCAAGTTCTATCTCTATGGTTTGTTTGCGGTTGATGTAGCCCTAAGCAGAGACTGGCGAAAATCACTTTCATGGAAAGGGGTTGCCAAGCTTCCAAACAACTACGAGTTGCCTGAAATCTCAGCAAACATTTTTTCACCCAATCTTGATGATTCTTTCAGGTAATGATCAGTACACCAAAACCACTTTGCTCACCAAATTTCGTTTTTCTAGGTTAAACCGTTCGTTTGCAGTAACCATTTTCATTTTTAGGTTACACTCTGTTTTCTCCTATAGGGATACATGTATTTGGAACTCTAAATCAAACACGGTTTGTGCTAGCTCTTTGAAACTTGACACAATAAAGCAGTTTCATGTTCTATCTCTATGCTTTCTTTGCTGTTGATGTAGCCCTAAGCAGAGACTGGCGAAAATCACTTTCATGGAAAGGGGTTGCCAAGCTTCCAAAAAACTACGAGTTGCCTGAAATCTCAGCAAACATTTTTTCACCCAATCTTGATGATTCTTTCAGGTAAAGATCCGTACACCAAAACCACTTGGCTTACCAGATTTCGTTCTTCTAGGTTATATCGTTCGTTTGCAGTGACCGTTTTCATTTTTAGGTTTCACTCTGTTTTCTCCTATAGGGATACATGTATTTGGAACTCTAAATCAAACACGGTTTGTGCTAGCTCTTTGAAACTTGACAAAATAAAGCAGTTTCCAGTATTGTCTCTATGCTTTGTTTGCTGTTGATGTAGCCCTAAGCAGAGACTGGCAAAAATCACTTTCATGGAAAGGGGTTGCCAAGCTTCCAAAAAACTACGAGTTGCCTGAAATCTCAGCAAACATTTTTTCACCCAATCTTGATGATTCTTTCAGGTAATGATCAGTACACCAAAACGACTTTGCTGACCAAATTTCGTTCTTCTAGGTTCAACCGTTCGTTTGCAGTAACCGTTTTCATTTTTAGGTTTCACTCTGTTTTCTCCTACAGGGATACATGTATTTGGAACTCTAAATCAAACACGGTTTATGCTAGCTCTTTGAAACTTGACACAATAAAGCAGTTTTAAGTTCTATCTCTATGGTTTGTTTGCAGTTGATGCAGCCCTAAGCAGAGACTGGCGAAAATCACTTTCATGAAAAGGGGTTGCCAAGCTTCCAAAAAACTACGAGTTGCCTGAAATCTCACCAAACATTTTTTCACCCAATCTTGATGATTCTTTCATGTAATTATCAGTACACCAAAACCACTTGCCTCACCAAATTTCGTTCTTCTAGGTTAAACCGTTCGTTTCCAGTAACGGTTTTCATTTTTAGGTTTTACTCTATTTTCTCCTATAGGGATACATGTATTTGGAACTCTAAATCAAACATGGTTTGTGCTAGCTCTTTGAAACTTGACACAATAAAGCAGTTTCAAGTTCTATCTCTATGGTTTGTGTGCTGTTGATGTAGCCCTAAGCAGAGACCGGCGAAAATCACTTTCATGGAAAGGGGTTGCCAAGCTTCCAAAAAACTACGAGTTGCCTGAAATCTCAGCAAACATTTTTTCACCCAGTCTTGATGATTCTTTCAGGTAATGATCAGTACACAAAAACCACTTGGCTCACCAAATTTCGTTGTTCTAGGTTAAACCGTTAGTTTGCAGTAACCGTTTTCATTTTTCGGTTTCACTCTGTTTTCTCCTATAGGGATACATGTATTTGGAACTCTAAATCAAACACGGTTTGTGCTAGCTCTTTGAAACTTGACACAATAAAGCAGTTTCAAGTTCTATCTCTATGCTTTGTTTGCTGTTGATGTAGCCCTAGCGAAAATCAATTTCATGAAAAGGGGTTGCCAAGCTTTCAAAAAACTACGAGGTGCATGAAATCTCAGCAAACATTTTTTCACCCAATCTTGATGATTCTTTCAGGTAATGATCAGTACACCAAAACCACTTGGCTCACCAAATTTCGTTCTTCTAGGTTAAACCGTTCATTTGCAGTAACCATTTTCATTTTTAGGTTTCCCTCTGTTTTCTCCTATAGGGATACATGTATTTGGAACTCTAAATCAAACACGGTTTGTGCTAGCTCTTTGAAACTTGACACAATAAAGCAGTTTCAAGTTCTCTCTCTATGCTTTGTTTGCTGTTGATGTAGCCCTAAGCAGAGACTGGCGAAAATCACTTTCATGGGAAGGGATTGCCAAGCTTCCAAAAAACTACGAGTTGCCTGAAATCTCAGCAAACATTTTTTCACCCAATCTTGATTCTTTCACGTAAAGATCAGTACACCAAAACCACTTGGCTCACCAAATTTCGTTCTTCTAGGTAAAACCGTTCGTTTGCAGTAACCGTTTTCATTTTTAGGTTTCACTCTGTTTTCTCCTATAGGGATACATGTATTTGGAACTCTAAATCAAACACGGTTTGTGCTAGCTCTTTGAAACTTGACACAATAAAGCAGTTTCAAGTTCTATCTCTATGCTTTGTTTGCTGTTGATGTAGCCCTAAGCAGAAACTGGCGAAAATCACTTTCATGGAAAGGGGTTGCCAAGCTTCCAAAAAACTACGACTTTCCTGAAATCTCAGCAAACATTTTTTCACCCAATCTTGATGATTCTTTCAGGTAATGATCAGTACACCAAAACCACTTGGCTCAAAAAATTTCGTTCTGCTAGGTTAAATCGTTCGTTTGCAGTAACCGTTTTCATTTTGAGGTTTCACTCTGTTTTCTCCTACATTGATAAATGTATTTTGAACTCTAAATCAAACACGGTTTATGCTAGCTCTTTGAAACCTGACACAATAAAGCAGTTTCAAGTTCTATCTCTATGGTTTGTTTGCAGTTGATGCAGCCCTAAGCAGAGACTGGCGAAAATCACTTTCATGAAAAGGGGTTTCCAAGCTTCCAAAAAACTACGAGTTGCCTGAAATCTCACCAAACATTTTTTCACCCAATCTTGATGATTCTTTCAGGTAATGATCAGTACACCAAAACCACTTGGCTCACCAAATTTCGTTCTTCTAGGTTAACCCGTTCGTTTCCAGTAACGGTTTTCATTTTTAGGTTTCACTCTATTTTCTCCTATAGGGATACATGTATTTGGAACTCTAAATCAAACACGGTTTGTGCTAGCTCTTTGAAACTTGACACAATAAAGCAGTTTCAAGTTCTATCTCTATGCTTTGTTTGCTGTTGATGTAGCCCTAAGCAGAGACTGGCGAAAATCCCTTTCATGGGAAGGGATTGCCAAGCTTCCAAAAAACTACGAGTTGCCTGAAATCTCAGCAAACATTTTTTCACCCAATCTTGATGATTCTTTCACGTAAAGATCAGTACACCAAAACCACTTGGCTCACCAAATTTCGTTCTTCTAGGTAAAACCGTTCGTTTGCAGTAACCGTTTTCATTTTTAGGTTTCACTCTGTTTTCTCCTATAGGGATACATGTATTTGGAACTCTAAATCAAACACGGTTTGTGCTAGCTCTTTGAAACTTGACACAATAAAGCATTTTCCAGTTCTATCTCTATGGTTTGTTTGCTGTTGATGTAGCCCTAAGCAGAGACTGGCGAAAATCACTTTCATGGAAAGGGGTTGCCAAGCTTCCAAAAAACTACGAGTTGCATGAAATCTCAGCAAATATTTTTTCACCCAATCGTGATGATTCTTTCATGTAATTATCAGTACACGAAAACCACATAGCTCACCAAATTTCGTTCTTCTAGGTTAAACCGTTTGTTTGCAGTAACCGTTTTCATTTTTAGGTTTCACTCTGTTTTCTCCTATAGGGATACATGTATTTGGAACTCTAAAAAAAACACGGTTTGTGCTAGCTCTTTGAAACTTGACACAATAAAGCAGTTTCAAGTTCTATCTCTATGCTTTGTTTGCTGTTGATGTAGCCCTAGTGAAAATCAATTTCATGAAAAGGGGTTGCCAAGCTTTCAAAAAACTACGAGGTGCATGAAATCTCAGCAAACATTTTTTCACCCAATCTTGATGATTCTTTCAGGTAATGATCAGTACACCAAAACCACTTGGCTCACCAAATTTCGTTCTTCTAGGTTAAACCGTTCATTTGCAGTAACCATTTTCATTTTTAGGTTTCCCTCTGTTTTCTCCTATAGGGATACATGTATTTGGAACTCTAAATCAAACACGGTTTGTGCTAGCTCTTTGAAACTTGACACAATAAAGCAGTTTCAAGTACTATCTCTATGCTTTGTTTGCTGTTGATGTAGCCCTAAGCAGAGACTGGCGAAAATCACTTTCATGGGAAGGGATTGCCAAGCTTCCAAAAAACTACGAGTTGCCTGAAATCTCAGCAAACATTTTTTCACCCAATCTTGATGATTCTTTCAGGTAATGATCAGTACACCAAAACCACTTTGCTCACCAAATTTCGTTTTTCTAGGTTAAACCGTTCGTTTGCAGTAACCATTTTCATTTTTAGGTTACACTCTGTTTTCTCCTATAGGGATACATGTATTTGGAACTCTAAATCAAACACGGTTTGTGCTAGCTCTTTGAAACTTGACACAATAAAGCAGTTTCATGTTCTATCTCTATGCTTTCTTTGCTGTTGATGTAGCCCTAAGCAGAGACTGGCGAAAATCACTTTCATGGAAAGGGGTTGCCAAGCTTCCAAAAAACTACGAGTTGCCTGAAATCTCAGCAAACATTTTTTCACCCAATCTTGATGATTCTTTCAGGTAAAGATCCGTACACCAAAACCACTTGGCTTACCAGATTTCGTTCTTCTAGGTTATATCGTTCGTTTGCAGTGACCGTTTTCATTTTTAGGTTTCACTCTGTTTTCTCCTATAGGGATACATGTATTTGGAACTCTAAATCAAACACGGTTTGTGCTAGCTCTTTGAAACTTGACAAAATAAAGCAGTTTCCAGTATTGTCTCTATGCTTTGTTTGCTGTTGATGTAGCCTTAAGCAGAGACTGGCAAAAATCACTTTCATGGAAAGGGGTTGCCAAGCTTCCAAAAAACTACGAGTTGCCTGAAATCCCAGCAAACATTTTTCACCCAATCTTGATTATTCTTTAAGGTTATGATCAATACAACAAAACCACTTGGCTCACCAACTTTCGTTCTTCTAGGTTAAACCGTTCGTTTGCAGTAACCGTTTTCATTTTTAGGTTTCACTCTGTTTTCTCCTTTAAGGATACATGTATTTGGAACTCTAAATCAAACACGGTTTGTGCTAGCTCTTTGAAACTTGACACAATAAAGCAGTTTCAAGTTTTATCTCTATGCTTTTTTTGCTGTTGATGTAGGCCTAAGCAGAGACTGGCGAAAATCACTTTCATGGAAAGGGGTTGCCAAGCTTCCAAAAAACTACGAATTGCCTGAAATCTCAGCAAACATTTTTTCACCCAATCTTGATGATTTTTTCAGGTAATGATCAGTACATCAAAACCACTTGGCTCACCAAATTTCGTTCTTCTATGTTAAACCGTTCGTTTGCAGTAACCGTTTTCATTTTTAGGTTTCACTCTGTTTTCTCCTATAGGGATACATGTATTTGGAACTCTAAATCAAACACGGTTTGTGCTAGCTCTCTGAAACTTGACACAATAAAGCAGTTTCCAGTTCTCTCTCTATGGTTTGTTTGCTGTTGATGTAGCCCTAAGCAGAGACTGGCAAAAATCACTTTCATATAAAGGGGTTGCCAAGCTTCCAAAAAACTACGAGTTGCCTGAAATCCCAGCAAACATTTTTTCACCCAATCTTGATGATTCTTTCAGGTAATGATCAGTACACCAAAACCACTTGGATTACCAAATTTCGTTCTTCTAGGCTAAACCGTTCGTTTGCAGTAACCGTTTACATTTTTAGGTTTCACTCTGTTTTCTCCTATAGGCATACATGTATTTGGAACTCTAAATCAAACACGGTTTGTGCTAGCTCTTTGAAACTTGACAAAATAAAGCAGTTTCCAGTTCTATCTCTATGCTTTGTTTGCTGTTGATGTAGCCCTAAGCAGAGACTGGCGAAAATCACTTTCATGGAAAGGGGTTGCCAAGCTTCGAAAAACTACGAGTTGCCTGAAATCTCAGCAAACATTTTCTCACCCAATCTTGATGATTCTTTCAGGTAATGATCAGTACACCAAAACCACTTGGCTCACCAAATTTCGTTCTTCTAGGTTAAACCGTTCGTTTGCAGTAACTGTTTTCATTTTTAGGTTTCACTCTTTTTTCTCCTATAGGGATACATGTATTGGAACTCTAAATCAAAACACGGTTTGTGCTACCTCTTTGAAACTTGAAACAATAAAGAAGTTTCAAGTTCTATCTCTATGCTTTGTTTGCTGTTGATGTAGCCCTAAGCAGAGACTGGCGAAAATCACTTTCATGGAAAGGGGTTGCCAAGCTTCCAAAAACTAAGAGTTGCCTGAAATCTCAGCAAACATTTTTTCACCCAATCTTGATGATTCTTTCAGGTAATGATCAGTACACCAAAACCACTTGGCTCACCAAATTTCGTTCTTCTAGGTTAAACCGTTAGTTGCAGTAACCGTTTTCATTTTTAGGTTTCACTCTGTTTTCTCCTATAGGGATACATGTATTTGGAACTCTAAATCAAACACGGTTTGTGCTAGCTCTTTGAAACTTGACAAAATAAAGCAGTTTCCAGTTCTATCTCTATGCTTTGTTTACTGTTGATGTAGCCCTAAGCAGAGACTGGCGAAAATCACTTTCATGGAAAGGGGTTGCCAAGCTTCCAAAAAACTACGAGTTGCCTGAAATCTCAGCAAACATTTTTTCACCCAATATTGATGATTCTTTCAGGTAATTATCAGTTCACAAAATCCACTTGGCTCACCAAATTTCGTTTTTCTAGGTTAAACCGTTCGTTTGCAGTAACCGTTTTCATTTTCAGGTTACACTCTGTTTTCTCCTATAGGGATACATGTATTTGGAACTCTAAATAAAACACGGTTTGTGCTAGCTCTTTGAAACTTGACACAATAAAGCAGTTTCCAGTTCTATCTCTATGGTTTGTTTGCTGTTGATGTTGCCCTAAGCAGAGACTGGCGAAAATCACTTTCATGGAAAGGGGTTGCCAAGCTTCCAAAAAACTACGAGTTGCCTGAAATCCCAGCAAACATTTTTTGACCCAATCTTGATTATTCTTTAAGGTTATGATCAATACACCAAAACCACTTGGCTCACCAAATTTCGTTCTTCTAGGTTAAACCGTTCGTTTGCAGTAACCGTATTCATTTTTAGGTTTCACTCTGTTTTCTCCTTTAAGGATACATGTATTTGGAACTCTAAATCAAACACGGTTTGTGCTAGCTCTTTGAACCTTGACACAATAAAGCAGTTTCCAGTTCTATCTCTATTCTTTGTTTGCTGTTGATGTAGCCCTAACCATAGACTGGCGAAAATCACTTTCATGGAAAGGGGTTGCCAAGCTTCCAAAAAACTACGAGTTGCCTGAATCTCAGCAAACATTTTTTAAACCAATCTTGATGATTCTTTCAGGTTATGATCAGTACACCAAAACCACTTGGCTCACCAAATTTCGTTTTTCTAGGTTAAACCGTTCGTTTGCAGTAACCGTTTTCATTTTTAGGTTTCACTCTGTTTTCTCCTATAGGGATACATGTATTTGGAACTCTAAATCAACACGGTTTGTGCTAGCTCTTTGTAACTTGACACAATAAAGCAGTTTCAAGTTCTCTCTCTATGGTTTGTTTGCTGTTGATGTAGCCCTAAGCAGAGACTGGCGAAAATCACTTTCATGGAAAGGGGTTGCCAAGCTTCCAAAAAACTACGAGTTGCCTCAAATCTCAGCAAACATTTTTTCACCCAATCTTAATGATTCTTTCATGTAATGATCAGTACACCAAAACCACTTGGCTCACCAAATTTCGTTCTTCTAGTTTAAACCGTTCGTTTGCAGTAACCGTTTTCATATTTAGGTTTCACTCTGTTTTCTCCTAAAGGGATACATGTATTTGGAACTCTAAATCAAACACGGTTTGTGCTAGCTCTTTGTAACTTGACACAATAAAGCAGTTTCAAGTTCTCTCTCTATGGTTTGTTTACTGTTGATGTAGCCCTAAGCAGAGACTGGCGAAAATCACTTTCATGGAAAGGGGTTGCCAAGCTTCCAAAAAACTACGAGTTGCCTCAAATCTCAGCAAACATTTTTTCACCCAATCTTAATGATTCTTTCAGGTAATGATCACTACACCAAAACCACTTGGCTCACCAAATTTCGTTCTTCTAGTTTAAACCGTTCGTTTGCAGTAACCGTTTTCATATTTAGGTTTCACTCTGTTTTCTCCTAAAGGGATACATGTATTTGGAACTCTAAATCAAACACGGTTGTGCTAGCTCTTTGAAACTTGACACAATAAAGCAGTTTCAAGTTCTATCTCTATGGTTTGTTTGCTGTTGATGTAGCTTTAAGCAGAGACTGGCGAAAATCACTTTCATGGAAAGTGGTTGCCAAGCTTCCAAAAAACTACGAGTTGCCTCAAATCTCAGCAAACATTTTTTCACCCAATCTTGATGATTCTTTCAGGTAATGATCAGTACACCAAAACCACTTGGCTCACCAAATTTCGTTCTTCTAGGTTAAACCGTTCGTTTGCAGTAACCGTTTTCATTTTTAGGTTTCACTCTGTTTTCTCCTATAGGGATACATGTATTTGGAACTCTAAATAAAACACGGTTTGTGCTAGCTCTTTGAAACTTGACAAAATAAAGCAGTTTCAAGTTCTATCTCTATGGTTTGTTTGCTGTTGATGTAGCCCTAAGCAGAGAATGGCAAAAATCACTTTCATGGAAAGGGGTTGCCAAGCTTCCAAAAAACTACAAGTTGCTTGAAATCTCAGCAAACATTTTTTCACCCAATCTTGATGATTCTTTCAAGTAATGATCAGTACACCAAAACCACTTGGCTCACCAAATTTCGTTCTTCTAAGTTAAACCGTTCGTTTGCAGTAACTGTTTTCATTTTTAGGTTTCACTCTGTTTTCTCCTATAGGGATACATGTATTTGGAATTCTAAATAAAACACGGTTTGTGCTAGCTCTTTGAAACTTGACACAATAAAGCAGTTTCAAGTTCTATCTCTATGCTTTGTTTGCTGTTGATGTAGCCCTAAGCAGAGACTGGCGAAAATCACTTTCATGGAAAGGGGTTGCCAAGCTTCCTAAAAAACTACGAGTTGGCTGAAATCTCAGCAAACATTTTTTAAACCAATCTTGATGATTCTTTCAGGTAATGATCAGTACACAAAAACCATTTGGCTCACCAAATTTCGTTCTTCTAGGTTAAACCGTTCGTTTGCAGTAACCGTTTTCATTTTTAGGTTTCACTCTGTTTTCTCCTATAGGGATACATGTATTTGGAACTCTAAATCAAACACGGTTTGTGCTAGCTCTTTGAAACTTGAAACAATAAAGCAGTTTCCAGTTCTATCTCTATGCTTTGTTTGCTGTTGATGTACCCCTAAGCAGAGACTGGCGAAAATCACTTTCATGGAAAGGGGTTGCCAAGCTTCCGAAAAACTACGAGTTTCCTGAAATCTCAGCAAACATTTTTCACCCAATCTTGATAATTCTTTCAGGTTATGATCAGTACACCAAAACCACTTGGCTCACCAAATTTCGTTTTTCTAGGTTAAACCGTTCGTTTGCAGTAACCGTTTTCATTTTTAGGTTTCACTCTGTTTTCTCCTATAGGGATACATGTATTTGGAACTCTAAATCAAACACGGTTTGTGCTAGCTCTTTGTAACTTGACACAATAAAGCAGTTTCAAGTTCTCTCTCTATGGTTTGTTTGCTGTTGATGTAGCTCTAAGCAGAGACTGGCGAAAATCACTTTCATGGAAAGGGGTTGCCAAGCTTCCAAAAAACTACGAGTTGCCTCAAATCTCAGCAAACATTTTTTCACCCAATCTTAATGATTCTTTCAGGTAATGATCAGTACACCAAAACCACTTGGCTCACCAAATTTCGTTCTTCTAGGTTAAACCGTTCGTTTGCAGTAACCGTTTTCATAATTAGGTTTCACTCTGTTTTCTCCTATAGGGATACATGTATTTGGAAATCTAAATCAAAGACGGTTGTGCTAGCTTTTTGAAACTTGACACAATAAAGCAGTTTCAAGTTCTATCTCTATGGTTTGTTTGCTGTTGATGTAGCTTTAAGCAGAGACTGGCGAAAATCACTTTCATGGAAAGTGGTTGCCAAGCTTCCAAAAAACTACGAGTTGCTTGAAATCTCAGCAAACATTTTTTCACCCAATCTGATGATTCTTTCAGGTAATGATCAGTACACAAAAACCACTTGGCTCACCAAATTTCGTTCTTCAAGGTTAAACCGTTCGTTTGCAGTAACCGTTTTCATTTTCCGGTTACACTCTGTTTTCTCTTATAGGGATACATGTATTTGGAACTCTAAATCAAACACGGTTTGTGCTAGCTCTTTGAAACTTGACACAATAAATCAGTTTTTAGTTCTATCTCTATGGTTTGTTTGCTGTTGATGTAGCCCTAAGCAGAGAATGGAGAAAATCACTTTCATGGAAAGGGGTTGCAAAGCTTCCAAAAACTACGAGTTGCCTGAAATCTCAGCAAACATTTTTTCACCCAATCTTGATGATTCTTTCAAGGTAATGATCAGAACACCAAAACCACTTGGATTACCAAATTTCGTTCTTCTAGGTTAAACCGTTCGTTTGCAGTAACCGTTTTCATTTTTAGGTTTCACTCTGTTTTCTCCTATAGGGATACATGTATTTCGAACTCTAAATCAAACACGGTTTGTGCTAGCTCTTTGAAACTTGACACAATAAAGCAGTTTCCAGTTCTATCTCTATACTTTGTTTGCAGTTGATGTAGCCCTAAGAACAGACTGGCGAAAAATCACTTTCATGGAAAGGGGTTGACAAGCGTCCAAAAAACTACGAGTTGCCTGAAATCTCTGCAAACATTTTTTCACCCAATCTTGATGATTCTTTCAGGTAATGATCAGTACCCCAAAACCACTTGGCTCACCAATTTCGTTCTTCTAGGTTAAACCGTTCGTTTGCAGTAAACGTTTTCATTTTCAGGTTTCACTCTGTTTTCTCCTATAGGGATACATGTATTTGGAACTCTAAATCAAACACGGTTTGTGCTAGCTCTGTGAAACTTGACACAATAAAGCAGTTTCCAGTTTTATCAGTATGCTTTGTTTGCTGATGATGTAGCCCTAAACAGAGACTGGCGAAAATCACTTTCATGGAAAGGGGTTGCCAAGCTTCCAAAAAACTACGAGTTCCCTCAAATCTCAGCAAACATTTTTTCACACAATCTTGATGATTCTTTCAGGTAATTATCAGTACACCAAAACCACTTGGCTCACCAAATTTCGTTCTTCTAGGTTAAACCGTTCGTTTGCAGTAACCGTTTTCATTTTAGGTTTCACTCTGTTTTCTCCGATAGAGATATATGTATTGGTACTCTAAATCAAACACGGTTGTGCTAGCTCTTTGAAACTTGACACAAAGAAGCAGTTTCAAGTTCTCTCTCTATGGTTTGTTTGCTGTTGATGTAGCCCTAAGAAGAGACTGGCGAAAATCACTTTCATGGAAAGGGGTTGCCAAGCTTCCAAAAAACTACGAGTTGCCTCAAATCTCAGCAAACATTTTTTCACCCAATCTGAATGAGTCTTTCAGGTAATGATCAGTACACCAAAGCCACTTGGCTCACCAAATTTCGTTCTTCTAGGTTAAACCGTTCGTTTGCAATAACCGTTTTCATATTTAGGTTTCACTCTGTTTTCTCCTATAGGGATACATGTATTTGGAACTCTAAATCAAACACGGGTGTGCTAGCTCTTTGAAACTTGACACAATAAAGCAGTTTCAAGTTCTATCTCTATGGTTTGTTTGCTGTTGATGTAGCTTTAAGCAGAGACTGGCGAAAATCACTTTCATATAAAGTGGTTGCCAAGCTTCCAAAAACTACGAGTTGCCTGAAATCCCAGCAAACATTTTTCACCCAATCTTGATGATTCTTTCAGGTAATGATCAGTACACCAAAACCACTTGGCTCACCAAATTTCGTTTTTCTAGGTTAAACCGTTCGTTTGCAGTAACCGTTTTCATTTTTAGGTTTCACTCTGTTTTCTCCTATAGGGATACATGTATTTGGAACTCTAAATCAAACACGGTTTGTTGTAGCTCTTTGAAACTTGACACAATAAATCAGTTTCAACTTCTATCTCTATGGTTTGTTTGCTGTTGATGTAGCCCTAAGCAGAGACTGGCGAAAATCACTTTCATGGAAAGGGGTTGCCAAGCTTCAAAAAACTACGAGTTGCCTGAAATCTCAGCAAACATTTTTTCACCCAATCTTGATGATTCTTTCAGGTAATGATCAGTACACCAAAACCACTTGGCTCACCAAATTTCATTCTTCTAGGTTAAACCGATCGTTTGCAGTAACCGTTTTCATTTTCAGGTTTCACTCCGTTTTCTCCTATAGGGATACATGTATTTGGAACTCTAAATCAAACACGATTTGTGCTAGCTCTTTGAAACTTGACACAATTAAGCAATTTATAGTTTTATCTCTATGCTTTGTTTGCTGTTGATGTAGCCCTAAGCAGAGACTGGCAATAATCACTTTCATGGAAAGGGGTTGCCAAGCTTTCAAAAAACTAAGAGTTGCCTGAAATCTCAGCAAACATTTTTTCACCCAATCTGATGATTCTTTCAGGTAATGATCAGTACACAAAAACCACTTGGCTCACCAAATTTCGTTCTTCAAGGTTAAACCGTTCGTTTGCAGTAAACGTTTTCATTTTTAGGTTTCACTCTGTTTTCTCCTATAGGGATACATGTATTTGGAACTCTAAATCAAACACGGTTTGTGCTAGCTCTTTGAAACTTGACACAATAAAGCAGTTTTTAGTTCTATCTCTATGCTTTGTTTGCTGTTGATGTAGCCCTAAGCAGAGACTGGCGAAAATCACTTTCATGGAAAGGGGTTGCCAAGCGTCCAAAAAACTACGAGTTGCCTGAAATCTCTGCAAACATTTTTTCACCCAATCTTGATGATTCTTTCATGTAATGATCAGTACACCAATACCACTTGGCTCATCAAATTTTGTTCTTCTAGGTTAAACCGTTTTTTTGCAGTAACCGTTTTCATTTTCAGGTTTCACTCTGTTTTCTCCTATAGGATACATGTATTTGGTACTCTAAATCAAACACGGTTTGTGCTAGCTCTTTGTAATTTGACACAATAAAGCAGTTTCAAGTTCTCTCTATATGGTTGTGTTTGCTGTGGATGTAGCCCTAAGCAGAGACTGGCGAAAATCACTTTCATGGAAAGGGGTTGCCAAGCTTCCAAAAAACTATGAGTTCCCTCAAATCTCAGCAAACATTTTTTCACCCAATCTTGATGATTCTTTCAGGTAATGATCAGTACACCAAAACCACTTGGCTCACCAAATTTCGTTCTTCTAGGTTAAACCGTTCGTTTGTAGTAACCATTTTCATTTTTAGGTTTCACTCTGTTTTCTCCTATAGAGATACATGTATTTGGTACTCTAAATCAAACACGGTGTGCTAGCTCTTTGAAACTTGACACAATAAAGCAGTTTCAAGTTCTATCTCTATGGTTTGTTTGCTGTTGATGTAGCCCTAAGCAGAGATTGGAGAAAATCTCTTTCATGGAAAGGGGTTGCCAAGCTTCCAAAAAACTACGAGTTGCCTGAAATCTCAGCAAACATTTTTTCACCCAATCTTGATGATTCTTTCAGGTAATGATCAGTACACCAAAAACACTTAGCTCACCAAATTTCGTTCTTCTAGGTTAAACGGTTCATTTGCAGTAACCGTTTTCATTTTTAGGTTTCACTCTGTTTTCTCCTATAGGGATACATGTATTTGGAACTCTAAATCAAACACGGTTTGTGCTAGCTCTTTGAAACTTGACACAATAAAGCAGTTTCAAGTTCTCTCTCTATGGTTTGTTTGCTGTTGATGTACCCCTAAGCAGAGACTGGCGAAAATCACTTTCATGGAAATGGGTTGCCAAGCTTCCAAAAAACTACGAGTTGCCTGAAATCTCAGCAAACATTTTTTCACCCAATCTTGATGATTCTTTCAGGTAATGATCAGTATACCAAAACCACTTGGCTCACCAAATTTCGTTCTTCTAGGTTAAACCGTTCGTTTGCAGTAACCGTTTTCATTTTTAGGTTTCACTCTGTTTTCTCCTATAGGGATACATGTATTTGGAACTCTAAATCAAACACGGTTTGTGCTAGCTCTTTGAAACTTGACACAATAAAGCAGTTTCCAGTTCTATCTCTATGCTTTGTTTGCTGTTGATGTAGCCCTAAGCAGAGACTGGCGAAAATCACTTTCATGGAAAGGGGTTGCCAAGCTTCCAAAAAACTACGAGTTGCCTGAAATCTTAGCAAACATTTTTTCACCCAATCTTGATGATTCTTTCATCTAATGATCAGTACACCAAAACCACCTGGCTCACCAAATTTCGTTCTTCTAGGTTAAACCGTTCGTTTGTAGTAACCGTTTTCATTTTTAGGTTTCACTCTGTTTTCTCCTATAGAGATACATGTATTTGGTACTCTAAATCAAACACGGTTGTGCTAGCTCTTTGAAACTTGACACAATAAAGCAGTTTCAAGTTCTACCTCTATGGTTTGTTTGCTGTTGATGTAGCCCTAAGCAGAGACTGGAGAAATCACTTTCATGGAAAGGGGTTGCCAAGCTTCCAAAAAACTACGAGTTGCCTGAAATCTCAGCAAACATTTTTTCACCCAATCTTGATGATTCTTTCAGGTAATGATCAGTACACCAAAAACACTTAGCTCACCAAATTTCGTTCTTCTAGGTTAAACGGTTCGTTTGCAGTAACCGTTTCATTTTTAGGTTTCACTCTGTTTTCTCCTATAGGGATACATGTATTTGGAACTCTAAATCAAACACGGTTTGTGCTAGCTCTTTGAAACTTGACACAATAAAGCAGTTTCAAGTTCTCTCTCTATGGTTTGTTTGCTGTTGATGTACCCCTAAGCAGAGACTGGCGAAAATCACTTTCATGGAAATGGGTTGCCAAGCTTCCAAAAAACTACGAGTTGCCTTGAAATCTCAGCAAACATTTTTTCACCCAATCTTGATGATTCTTTCAGGTAATGATCAGTATACAAAAACCAACTTGGCTCACCAAATTTCGTTCTTCTAGGTTAAACCGTTCGTTTGCAGTAACCGTTTTCATTTTAGGTTTCACTCTGTTTTCTCCTATAGGGATACATGTATTTGGAACTCTAAATCAAACACGGTTTGTGCTAGCTCTTGAAACTTGACACAATAAAGCAGTTTCAAGTTCTATCTCTATGCTTTGTTTGCTGTTGATGTAGCCCTAAGCAGAGACTGGCGAAAATCACTTTCATGGAAAGGGTTGCCAAGCTTCCAAAAAACTACGAGTTGCCTGAAATCTTAGCAAACATTTTTTCACCCAATCTTGATGATTATTTCAGGTAATGATCAGTACACCAAAACCACCTGGCTCACCAAATTTCGTTCTTCTAGGTTAAACCGTTCGTTTGCAGTAACCGTTTTCATTTTTAGGTTTCACTCTGTTTTCTCCTATAGGGATACATGTATTTGGAACTCTAAATCAAACACGGTTGTGCTAGCTCTTTGAAACTTGACACAATAAAGCAGTTTCCAGTTCTATCTCTTTGCTTTGTTTGCTGTTGATGTAGCCCTAAGCACAGACTGGCGAAAATCACTTTCATGGAAAGGGGTTGCCAAGCGTCCAAAAAACTACGAGTTGCCTGAAATCTCTGCAAACATTTTTTCACCCAATCTTGATGATTCTTTCAGGTAATGATCAGTACACCAATACCACTTGGCTCATCAAATTTTGTTCTTCTAGGTTAAACCGTTCGTTTGCAGTAACCGTTTTCATTTTCAGGTTTCACTCTGTTTTCTCCTATAAGGATACATGTATTTGGTACTCTAAATCAAACACGGTTTGTGCTAGCTCTTTGTAATTTGACACAATAAAGCAGTTCAAGTTCTCTCTATATGGTTTGTTTGCTGTGGATGTAGCCCTAAGCAGAGACAGGCGAAAATCACTTTCATGGAAAGGGGTTGCCAAGCTTCCAAAAAACTATGAGTTCCCTCAAATCTCAGCAAACATTTTTTCACCCAATCTTGATGATTCTTTCAGGTAATGATCAGTACACCAAAACCACTTGGCTCACCAAATTTCGTTCTTCTAGGTTAAACCGTTCGTTTGCAGTAACCGTTTTCATTTTTAAGTTTCACTCTGTTTTCTCCTATAGAGATACATGTATTTGGTACTCTAAATCAAACACGGTTGTGCTAGCTCTTTGAAACTTGACACAATAAAGCAGTTTCAAGTTCTACCTCTATGGTTTGTTTGCTATTGATGTTGCCCTAAGCAGAGACTGGAGAAAATCACTTTCATGGAAAGGGTTGCCAAGCTTCCAAAAAACTACGAGTTGCCTGAAATCTCAGCAAACATTTTTTCACCCAATCTTGATGATTCTTTCAGGTAATGATCAGTACACCAAAAACACTTAGCTCACCAAATTTCGTTCTTCTAGGTTAAACCGTTCCGTTTGCAGTAACTGTTTTCATTTTTAGGTTTCACTCTGTTTTCTCCTATAGGGATACATGTATTTGGAACTCTAAATCAAACACGGTTTGTGCTAGCTCTTTGAAACTTGACACAATAAAGCAGTTTCAAGTTCTCTCTCTATGGTTTGTTTGCTGTTGATGTAGCCCAAGCAGAGACTGGCGAAAATCACTTTCATGGAAATGGGTTGCCAAGCTTCCAAAAAACTACGAGTTGCCTGAAATCTCAGCAAACATTTTTTCACCCAATCTTGATGATTCTTTCAGGTAATGATCAGTACACCAAAACCACTTGGCTCACCAAATTTCGTTCTTCTAGGTTAAACCGTTCGTTTGCAGTAACCGTTTTCATTTTTAGGTTTCACTCTGTTTTCTCCTATAGAGATACATGTATTTGGTACTCTAAATCAAACACGGTTGTGCTAGCTCTTTGAAACTTGACACAATAAAGCAGTATCAAGTTCTACCTCTATGGTTTGTTTGCTGTTGATGTAGCCCTAAGCAGAGACTGGAGAAAATCACTTTCATGGAAAGGGGTGCCAAGCTTCCAAAACACTACGAGTTGCCTGAAATCTCAGCAAACATTTTTTCACCCAATCTTGATGATTCTTTCAGGTAATGATCAGTACACCAAAAACACTTAGCTCACCAAATTTCGTTCTTCTAGGTTAAACGGTTCGTTTGCAGTAACCGTTTTCATTTTTAGGTTTCACTCTGTTTTCTCCTATAGGGATACATGTATTTGGAACTCTAAATCAAACACGGTTTGTGCTAGCTCTTTGAAACTTGACACAATAAAGCAGTTTCAAGTTCTCTCTCTATGCATTGTTTGCTGTTGATGTACCCCTAAGCAGAGACTGGCGAAAATCACTTTCATGTAAATGGGTTGCCAAGCTTCCAAAAAACTACGAGTTGCCTGAAATCTCAGCAACATTTTTTTCACCCAATCTTGATGATTCTTTCTGGTAATGATCAGTACACCAAAACCACTTGGCTCACCAAATTTCGTTCTTCTAGGTTAAACCGTTCGTTTGCAGTAACCGTTTTCATTTTTAGGTTCACTCTGTTTTCTCCTATAGGGATACATGTATTTGGAACTCTAAATCAACACGGTTTGTGCTAGCTCTTTGAAACTTGACACATAAAAGCAGTTTCAAGTTCTCTCTCTATGGTTTGTTTGCTGTTGATGTACCCCTAAGCAGAGACTGGCGAAAATCACTTTCATGGAAATGGGTTGCCAAGCTTCCAAAAAACTACGAGTTGCCTGAAATCTCAGCAAACATTTTTTCACCCAATCTTGATGATTCTTTCTGGTAATGATCAGTACACCAAAACCACTTGGCTCACCAAATTTCGTTCTTCTAGTTAAACCGTTCGTTTGCAGTAACCGTTTTCATTTTTAGGTTTCACTCTGTTTTCTCTTATAGGGATACATGTATTTGGAACTCTAAATCAAATACGGTTGGTGCTAGCTCTTTGAAACTTGACACAATAAAGCAGTTTCAAGTTCTATCTCTATGCTTTGTATGCTGTTGATGTAGCCCCTAAGCAGAGACTGGCGAAAATCACTTTCATGGAAAAGGGTTGCAAAGCTTCCAAAAAACTACGAGTTGCCTGAAATCTCAGCAAACATTATTTCACCCAATCTTGATGATTCTTTCAGGTAATGGTCAGTACACCAAACCACTTGGCTCACCAAAATTTTGTTCTTCTAGGTTATACCGTACAGTTTGCAGTAACCGTTTTCATTTTTAGGTTTCACTCTGTTTTCTCCTATAGGGATACATGTATTTGGAACTCTAAATCAAACACGGTTTGTGCTAGCTCTTTGAAACTTGACACAATAAAAGCAGTTTCAAGTTCTCTCTCTATGGTTTGTTTGTTGTTGATGTACCCCTAAGCAGAGACTGGCGAAAATCACTTTCTTGGAAGGGTGTTGCCAAGCTACCAAAAACTATGAATTGCCTGAAATCTCAGCAAACATTTTTCCACCCAATCTTGATGATTCTTTCAGGTAATGATCAGTACACCAAAACCACTTGGCTCACCAAATTTCGTTCTTCTAGGTAAACCGTTCGTTTGCAGTAACCGTTTTCATTTTTAGGTTTCACTCTGTTTCTCCTATAGGGATACATGAATTTGGAACTCTAAATCAAACACGGTTTGTGCTAGCTCTTTGAAACTTGACACAATAAAGCAGTTTCAAGTTCTATCTCTATGCTTTGTTTGCTGTTGATGTAGCTCTAAGCAGAGACTGGCGAAAATCACTTTCATGGAAAGGGGTTGCCAAGTTCCAAAAAACTACGAGTTGCCTGAAATCTCAGCAAACATTTTTTTCACCCAATCTTGATGATTCTTTCAGGTAATGATCAGTAAACCAAAACCACTTGGCTCACCAAATTTCGTTCTTCTAGTTTAAACCGTTAGTTTGCAGTAAACGTTTTCATTTTAGGTTTCACTCTGTTTTCTCCTATAGGGATACATGTATTTGGAACTATAAATCAAACACGGTTTCTGCTAGCTCTTTGAAACTTGCCACAATAAAGCAGTTTCAAGTTCTATCTCTCTGCTTTGTTTGCTGTTGATGTAGCCCTAAGCAGAGACTGGCGAAAATCACTTTCATGGAAAGGGGTTGCCAAGCTTCCAAAAAACTACGAGTTGCCTGAAATCTCAGCAACCATTTTTTCACCCAATCTTTATTGATTCTTTCAGGTAATGATCAGTACACCAAAACCACTTGGCTCACCAAATTTCGTTCTTCTAGGTTACACCGTTCGTTTGCAAGTAACCGTTTTCATTTTTAGGTTTCACTCTGTTTTCTCCTATAGGGATACATGTATTTGGAACTCTAAGTCAAACACGGTTTGTGCTAGCTCTTTGAAACTTGACACAATAAAGCAGTTTCAAGTTCTATCTCTAGGCTTTGTTTGCTCTTGATATAGCCTAAGCAGAGACTGGCGAAAATCACTTTCATGAAAAGGGGAGTGCCAAGCTTCCAAAAAACTACGAATTGCCTGAAATCTCAGCCAACATTTTTCACTTAATCTTGATGATTCTTTCAGGTAATGATCAGTACAACAAAACCACTTGGCTCACCAAATTTCGTTCTTCTAGGTTAAACCGTTCGTTTGCAGTAACCGTTTTCATTTTAGGTTTCACTCTGTTTTCTCCTCTAGGGATACATGAATTTGGAACTCTAAATCAAACACGTTTGTGCTAGCTCTTTGAAACTTGACACAATAAAGCAGTTTTCAAGTTCTATCTCTATGCTTTGTTTGCTCTTGATATAGCCCTAAGCAGAGACTGGCTAAAATCACTTTCATGGAAAGGGAGTTGCCAAGCTTCCAAAAAACTACGAATTGCCTGAAATCTCAGCAAACATTTTTTCACCCAATCTTGATGATTCTTTCAGGTAATGATCAGTACACCAAAACCACTTGGCTCACCAAATTTCGTTCTTCTAGGTTAAACCGTTCGTTTGCAGTAACCGTTTTCATTTTTAGGTTTCACTCTGTTTTCTCCTATAGGGATACTGAATTTGGAACTCTAAATCAAACACGGTTTGTGCTAGCTCTTTGAAACTTGACACAATAAAGCAGTTTCAAGTTCTATCTCTATGGTTTGTTTGCTGTTGATGTAGCCCTAAGCAGAGACTGGCGAAAATCACTTTCATGGAAAGGGGTTGCCAAGCTTCCAAAACTACGAGTTGCCTGAAATCTCAGCCAACATTTTTTCACTTAATCTTGATGATTCTTTCAGGTAATGATCAGTACAACAAAACCACTTGGCTCACCAAATTTCATTCTTCTAGTTTAAACCGTTCGTTTGCCAGTAACCATTTTCATTTTTAGGTTTCACTCTGTTTTTCTCCTTTAGGGATAATGTATTTGGAACTCTACGTCAAACACGGTTTGTGGTAGCTCTTTGAAACTTGACACAATAAAGCAGTTTCAAGTTCTATCTCTATGCTTTGTTTGCTGTTGATGTAGCCCTAAGCAGAGACTGGCGAAAATCACTTTCATGGAAACGGGTTGCCAAGCTTCCAAAAACTACGAGTTGCCTGAAATCTCAGCAAACATTTTTTCAACCAATCTTGATGATTCTTTCAGGTAATGATCAGTACACCAAAACCACTTGGATCACCAAATTTCGTCTTCTAGATTACACCGTTCGTTTGCAGTAACCGTTTTCATTTTTAGGTTTCCCTCTGTTTTCTCCTATAGGGATACATGTATTTGGAACTCTAAATCAAACATGGTTTGTGCTAGCTCTTTGAAACTTGAGACAATAAAGCAGGTTCACGTTCTATCTCTCTATGCTTTTGTTTGCCTGTTGATGTAGCCCTAAGCTGAGACTGGCGACGAAATCACTTCATGAAAAGGGGTTGCCAAGCTTCCAAAAAACTACGAGTTGCCTGAAATCTCAGCAACCATTTTTTCACCCAATCTAGATGATTCTTTCAGGTAATGATCAGTACACCAAAACCACTTGGCTCACCAAATTTCGTTCTTCTAGGTTAAACCGTTCATTTGCAGTAACCATTTTCATTTTTAGGTTTCCCTCTGTTTTCTCCTATAGTGATACATGAATTTGGAACTCTAAATCAAACACGGTTGTGTCTAGCTCTTTGAAACTTGATACAATAGAGCAGTTTCAAGTTCTATCTCTATGCTTTGTTTGCTGTTGATGTAGCCCTAAGCAGAGCTGGCGAAAATCACATTCATGGAAGAGGGTTGCAACTTTCCAAAAAACTATGAGTTGCCTGAATCTCAGCAAACATTTTTTCACCCATCTTGATGATTCTTTTAGGTAAATGATGAGTACACCAAAACCACTTGGCTCTCCAATTTCGTCTTTTTCTAGATTACACCGTTCGTTTGCAGTAACCGTTTTCATTTTTAGGTTTCACTCTGTTTTCTCCTATAGGGATACATGTATTTGGAACTCTAAATCAAACACGGTTTGTGCTAGCTCTTTGAAACTTGACACAATAAAGCAGTTTCAAGTTCTATCTCTATGGTTTGTTTGCTGTTGATGTAGCCCTAAGCAGAGGACTGGCGAAAATCACTTTCATGGAAAGGGGTTGCCAAGCTTCCAAAACTACGAGTTCCTGAAAATGTCAGCCAACATTTTTTCACTTAATCTTGATGATTCTTTCAGGTAATGATCAGTACAAAAAAAACCACTTGGCTCACCAAATTTCATTCTTCTAGTTTTAAACCGTTCGTTTGCAGTAACCATTTTCATTTTTAGGTTTCACTCTGTTTTCTCCTTTAGGGATACATGTATTTGGAACTCTACGTCAAACACGGTTTGTGGTAGTTCTTTTAAACTTGACACAATAAAACAGTTTCAAGTTCTATCTCTATGCTTTGTTTGCTGTTGATGTAGCCCTAAGCAGAGACTGGCGAAAATCACTTTCATGGAAACGGGTTGCCAAGCTTCCAAAAAACTACGAGTTGCCTAAAATCTCAGCAAACATTTTTTCACCCAATCTTGATGATTCTTTCAGGTAATGATCAGTACACCAAAACCACCTGGCTCACCAATTCTAATTTTTTTGGTTAAACCGTTCGTTTGCAGTAACCTGTTTTCATTTTTAGGTTTCACTCTGTTTTCTCCTATAGGGATACATGTATTTGGAACTCTAATCAAACACGGTTTGTGCTAGCTCTTTGAAACTTGACACAATAAAGCAGTTTCAAGTTCTATCTATACGCTTTGTTTGGCTTGATGTAGCCCTAAGCAGAGACTGGCGAAAATCAATTTCATGGAAAGGGGTTGCCAACCTTCCAAAAAACTATCGAGTTTCCTGAAATCTCAGCAAACATTTTTTCACCCAATCTTGATGATTCTTTCAGGTAATGATCAGTACACCAAAACCACTTGGCTCACCAAATTTCGTTCTTCTAGGTTAACCGTTCGTTTGCAGTAAACGTTTCAATTTTTAGGTTTCACTCTGTTTCTCCTATAGGGATACATGTATTTGGAACTCTAAATCAAACACGGTTTTTGCTAGCTCTTTGAAACTTGACACATAAAGCAGTTTCAAGTTCTATCTCTATGCTTTGTTTGCTGTTGATGGAGCCCTAAGCAGAGACTGGCGAAAATCACTTTCATGGAAAGGGGTTGCCAAGCTTCCAAAAAACTACGAGTTGCCTGAAATCTCAGCAAACATTTTTTCACACCAATCTTGATGATTCATTCAGGTAATGATCACTACACTCAAAACCACGTGGCCTCACCAAATTTCGTTCTTCTAGGTTAAACCGTTCGTTTGCAGTAACCGTTTTTATTTTTAGGTTTCACTTTGTTTTCTCCCTATAGGGATACATGTATTTGGAACTCTAAATCAAACACGATTTGTGCTAGCTCTTTGAAACTTGACACAATAAAGCAGTTTCAAGTTCTATCTATATGCTTTGTTTGCTGTTGATGTAGCCCTAAGCAGAGACTGGCGAAAATCACTTTCATGGAAAGGGGTTGCCAAGCTTTCCAAAAAACTACGAGTTGCCTGAATCTCAGCAAACATTTTTTCACCCAATCTTGATGATTCATTCAGGTAATGATCAGTACACCAAAACCACCTGGCTCACCAAATTTCGTTCTTCTAGGTTAAACCGTTCGTTTGCAGTAACCGTTTTCATTTTTAGGTTTCACTCTGTTTTCTCCTATAGGGATACATGTATTTGGAACTCTAAATCAAACACGGTTTGTGCTAGCTCTTTGAACTTGACACAATAAAGCAGTTTCAAGTTCTATCTCTATGCTTTGTTTGCTGTTGATGTAGCCCTAAGCAGAGACTGGCGAAAATCACTTTCCTTGAAAGGGGGTTTACAAGCTTCCAAAAAACTACGAGTTGCCTGAAATCTCAGCAAACATTTTTCACCCAATCTTGATGATTCTTTCAGGTAATGATCAGTACACCAAAACCACTTGGCTCACCAAATTTCGTTCTTCTAGGTTAAACCGTTCGTTTGCAGTAACCGTTTTATTTTTAGGTTTCACTTTGTTTCTCCTATAGGGATACATGTATTTGGAACTCTAAATCAAACACGGTTTGTGCTAGCTCTTTGAAACTTGACACAATAAAGCAGTTTCAAGTTCTATCTATATGCTTCCTTTGCTGTTGATGTAGCCCTAAGCAGACACTGGCGAAAATCACTTTCATGGAAAGTGGGTGCCAATCTTCCAAACAACTACGAGTTTCCTGAAATCTCAGCAAACATTTTTTCACCCAAGTCTTGATGATTCTTTCAGGTAATGATCAGGACACCAAAACCACTTGGCTCACCAAATTTCGTTCTTCTAGGTTAAACCGTTCGTTTGCAGTAACCGTTTTCATTTTTAGGTTTCACTCTGTTTTCTCCTATAGGGATACATGTGTTTGGAACTCTAAATCAAACACGGTTTGTGCTAGCTCTTTGAAACTTGACACAATAGAGCAGTTTCAAGTTCTATCTCTATGCTTTTTTGCTGTTGATGTAGCCCTAAGCAGAGACTGGCGAAAATCACTTTCAGGGAAACGGGTTGCCAAGCTTCCAAAAAACTACGAGTTGCCTGAAATCTCAGCCAACATATTTTCACTTAATCTTGATGATTCTTTCAGGTAATGATCAGTACAACAAACCACTTGGCTCACCAAATTTCAATTCTTCTAGGTTAAACCGTTCGTTTGCAGTAACCATTTTCATTTTTAGTTTTCACTCTGTTTTCTCCTATAGGGATACATATATTTGGAACTCTAAATCAAAAAACGGTTTGTTTGTAGCTCTTAGAAACTTGACACAATAAAGCAGTTTCAAGTTCTCTCTCTATGCTTTGTTTTGCTGTTGATGTAGCCCTAAGCAGAGACTGGCGAAAATCACTTTCATAGAAAGGGGTTGCCAAGCTTCCAAAAAACTACGAGTTGCCTGAAATCTCAGCAAACATTTTTTCACCCAATCTTGATGATTCTTTCAGGTAATGATCAGTACACCAAAACGACTTGGCTCTCCAAATTTCGTTCTTCTAGGTTAAACCGTTCGTTTGTAGTAAACGTTTTCATTTTTAGGTTTCACTCTGTTTTCTCCTATAGGGATACATGTATTTTGGAACATGGTGACTAAATCAAACACGGTTTGTGCTAGCTCTTTGAAACTTGACACAATAAAGCAGTTTCAAGTTCTATCTATACGCTTTGTTTGCTGTTGA
>NW_027523991.1:0-37933 GCF_052094955.1 Ictidomys tridecemlineatus
ATTTAGAGTTCCAAATACATGTTTCCCTTTAGGCGAAAACAGAGTGAAACCTAAAAATGAAAACGGTTACTGCAAACGAATGGTTTCACCTAGAAAAACGAAATTTGGTGAGCCAAGTGGTTTTGGTGTACTGATCATTACCTGAAAGAATCATCAAGATTGGGTGAAAAAATGTTTGCTGAGATTTCAGGAAACTCGTAGTTTTTTGGAAGCTTGGCAACCCCTTTCCATGAAAGGGATTTTCGCCAGTCTCTGCTTAGGGCTACATCAACAGCAAACAAAGCATAGAGATAGAACTTGAAACTGCTTTATTGTGTCAAGTTTCAAAGAGCTAGCACAAACCGTGTTTGATTTAGAGTTCCAAATACATGTATCTATATTGGAGAAAACAGAGTGAAACATAAAAATGAAAACGGTAACTGCAAACGAACGGTTTAACCTAGAAGAACGAAATTTGGTGAGCCAAGTGGTTTTGGTGTACTGATCATTACCTGAAAGAATCATCAAGATTGGGTGAGAAAATGTTTGCTGACATTTCAGGCAACTCGTAGTTTTTTAGAAGCTTGGCAACCCCTTTCCATGACAGTTATTTTCGCCAGTCTCTGCTTAGGGCTACATCAACAGCAAACAAAGCATAGAGATAGAACTTGAAACTGCTTTATGGTTTCAAGTTCCAAAGAGCTAACACAAACCGTGTTTGATTTAGAGTTCCAAATACATGTTTCCCTTTAGGCGAAAACAGAGTGAAACCTAAAAATGAAAACGGTTACTGCAAACGAATGGTTTCACCTAGAAAAACGAAATTTGGTGAGCCAAGTGGTTTTGGTGTACTGATCATTACCTGAAAGAATCATCAAGATTGGGTGAAAAAATGTTTGCTGAGATTTCAGGAAACTCGTAGTTTTTTGGAAGCTTGGCAACCCCTTTCCATGAAAGGGATTTTCGCCAGTCTCTGCTTAGGGCTACATCAACAGCAAACAAAGCATAGAGATAGAACTTGAAACTTCTTTATTGTGTCAAGTTTCAAAGAGCTAGCACAAACCGTGTTTGATTTAGAGTTCCAAATACATGTATCCCTATAGGAGAAAACAGAGTGAAACCTAAAAATGAAAACGGTTACTGCAAACGAACGGTTTAACCTAGAAGAACGAAATTTGGTGAGCCAAGTGGTTTTGGTGTAGTGATCATTACCTGAAAGAATCATCAAGATTGGGTGACAAAATGTTTGCTGAGATTTCAGGCAACTCGTAGTTTTTTGGAAGCTTGGCAACCCATTTCGATGAAAGTGATATTCGCCAGTCTCTGCTTAGGGCTACATCAACAGCAAAAAAAACATAGAGATAGAACTTGAAACTGCTTTATTGTGTCAAGTTTCAAAGAGCTAGCACAAACCGTGTTTGATTTAGAGTTCCAAATACATGTATCCCTGTAGGAGAAAACAGAGTGAAACCTAAAAATGAAAACGGTTACTGCAAACGAACGGTTTAACCTAGAAGAACGAAATTTGGTGAGCCAAGTGGTTTTGGTGTACTGATCATTACCTGCAAAAATAATCAAGATTGGGTGAAAAAATGTTTGCTGAGATTTCAGGCAACTCGTAGTTTTTTGGAAGCTTGGCAACCCCTTTCCATGAAAGTGATTTTCGCCAGTCTCTGCTTAGGGCTACATCAACAGCAAACAAAGCATAGAGATAGAACTTGAAACTGCTTTATTGTGTCAAGTTTCAAAGAGCTAGCACAAACCGTGTTTGATTTAGAGTTCCAAATACATGTATCCGTATAGGAGAAAACAGAGTGAAACCTAAAAATGAAAACGGTTACTGCAAACGAACGGTTTAACCTAGAAGAACGAAATTTGGTGAGCCAAGTGGTTTTGGTGTACTGATCATTACCTGAAAGAATCATCAAGATTGGGTGAAAAAATGTTTCTGAGATTTCAGGCAACTCGTAGTTTTTTGGAAGCTTGGCAACCCCTTTCCATGAAAGTGATTTTCGCCAGTCTCTGCTTAGGGCTACATCAACAGCAAACAAAGCATAGAGATAGAACTTGAAACTGCTTTATTGTGTCAAGTTTCAAAGAGCTAGCACAAACCGTGTTTGATTTAGAGTTCCAAATACATGTATCCCTATAGGAGAAAAAAGAGTGAAACCTAAAAATGAAAACGGTTACTGCAAACAAACGGTTTAACCTAGAAGAACGAAATTTGGTGAGCCAAATGGATTTGGTGTAATGATCATTACCTGAAAGAATCATCAAGATTGGGTGAAAAAATGTTTGCTGAGATTTCAGGCAACTCGTAGTGTTTTGGAAGCTTGGCAACCCCTTTCCATGAAAGTGATTTTCGCCAGTCTCTTCTAAGGGCTACATCAACAGCAAACAAAGCATAGAGATAGAACTTGAAACTGCTTTATTGTGTCAAGTTTCAAAGAGCTCGCACAAACCGTGTTTGATTTAGAGTTTAAAATACATGTATCTATATTGGAGAAAACAGAGTGAAACATAAAAATGAAAACGGTTACTGCAAACGAACGGTTTAACCTAGAAGAACGAAATTTGGTGAGCCAAGTGGTTTTGGTGTACTGATCATTACCTGAAAGAATCATCAAGATTGGGTGAGAAAATGTTTGCTGACATTTCAGGCAACTCGTAGTTTTTTGGAAGCTTGGCAACCCCTTACCATGACAGTTATTTTCGCCAGTCTCTGCTTAGGGCTACATCAACAGCAAACAAAGCATAGAGATAGAACTTGAAACTGCTTTATTGTGTCAAGTTTCAAAGAGCTAGCACAATCCGTGTTTGATTTAGAGTTCCAAATACATGTATCCCTATAGGAGAAAACAGAGTGAAACCTAAAAATGAAAACGGTTACTGCAAACGAACGGTTTAACCTAGAAGAACGAAATTTGGTGAGCCAAGTGGTTTTGGTGTACTGATCATTACCTGAAAGAATCATCAAGATTGGGTGAGAAAATGTTTGCTGACATTTCAGGCAACTCGTAGTTTTTTGGAAGCTTGGCAACCCCTTTCCATGACAGTTATTTTCGCCAGTCTCTGCTTAGGGCTACATCAACAGCAAACAAAGCATAGAGATAGAACTTGAATCTGCTTTATTGTGTCAAGTTTCAAAGAGCTAGCACACTCCGTGTTTGATTTAGAGTTCCAAATACATGTATCCCTATAGGAGAAAACAGAGTGAAACCTAAAAATGAAAACGGTTACTGCAAACGAACGGTTTAACCTAGAAGAACGAAATTTGGTGAGCCAAGTGGTTTTGGTGTACTGATCATTACCTGAAAGAATCATCAAGATTGGGTGAGAAAATGTTTGCTGACATTTCAGGCAACTCGTAGTTTTTTAGAAGCTTGGCAACCCCTTTCCATGACAGTTATTTTCGCCAGTCTCTGCTTAGGGCTACATCAACAGCAAACAAAGCATAGAGATAGAACTTGAAACTGCTTTATTGTGTCAAGTTTCAAAGAGCTAGCACAAACCGTGTTTGATTTAAAGTTCCAAATACATGTTTCCCTTTAGGCGAAAACAGAGTGAAACCTAAAAATGAAAACGGTTACTGCAAACGAATGGTTTAACCTAGAAGAACGAAATTTGTTGAGCCAAGGGGTTTTGGTGTACTGATCATTACCTGAAAGAATCATCAAGATTGGGTGAAAAAATGTTTGCTGAGATTTCAGGCAACTCGTAGTTTTTTGGAAGCTTGGCAACCCCTTTCCATGAAAGGGATTTTCGCCAGTGTCTGCTTAGGGCTACATCAACAGCAAACAAAGCATAGAGATAGAACTTGAAACTGCTTTATTGTGTCAAGTTTCAAAAAGCTAGCACAAACCGTGTTTGATTTAGAATTCCAAATACATGTATCCCTATAGGAGAAAACAGAGTGAAACCTAAAAATGAAAACGGTTACTGCAAACGAATGGTTTAACCTAGAAGAACGAAATTTGGTGAGCCAAGTGGTTTTTGTGTACTGATCATTACCTGAAAGAATCATCAAGATTGGGTGAGAAAATGTTTGCTGAAATATCAGGCAACTCGTAGTTTTTTGGAAGCTTAGCAACCACTTTTCATGAAAGGGAATTTCGCCAGTCTCTGCTTAGGGCTACATCAACAGCAAACAAAGCATAGAGTTAGAACTTGAAACTGCTTAATTGTGTCAAGTTTCAAAGAGCTTGCACAAACCGTGTTTTATTTAGAGTTCCAAATACATGTATCCGTATAGGAGAAAACAGAGTGAAACCTAAAAATGAAAACGGTTACTGTAAACGAACGGTTTAACCTAGAAGAACGAAATTTGGTGAGCCAAGTGGTTTTGGTGTACTGATCATTACCTGAAAGAATCATCAAGATTGGGTGAGAAAATGTTTGCTGTGATTTCAGGAAACTCGTAGTTTTTTGGAAGCTTGGCAACCCCTTTCCATGAAAGGGATTTTCGCCAGTCTCTGCTTAGGGCTACATCAACAGCAAACAAAGCAAAGAGATAGAACTTGAAACTGCTTTATTGTGTCAAGTTTGAAAGAGCTAGCACAAACCGTGTTTGATTTAGAGTTCCAAATACATGTATCCCTATAGGCAAAACACAGTGAAACCTAAAAATGAAAACGGTTACTGCAAACGAACGGTTTAACCTAGAAGAAGGAAATTTGGTGAGCCAAGTGGTTTTGGTGTACTGATCATTACCTGAAAGAATCATCAAGATTGGGTGAAAAAATGTTTCTGAGATTTCAGGCAACTCGTAGTTTTTTGGAAGCTTGGCAACCCCTTTCCATGAAAGTGATTGTCGCCAGTCTCTGCTTAGGGCTACATCAACAGCAAACAAAGCATAGAGATAGAACTTGAAACTGCTTTATTGTGTCAAGTTTCAAAGAGCTAGCACAAACCGTGTTTGATTTAGAGTTCCAAATACATGTATCCCTATAGGAGAAAAAAGAGTGAAACCTAAAAATGAAAACGGTTACTGCAAACAAACGGTTTAACCTAGAAGAACGAAATTTGGTGAGCCAAATGGATTTGTTGTACTGATCATTACCTGAAAGAATCATCAAGATTGGGTGAAAAAATGTTTGCTGAGATTTCAGGGAACTCGTAGTGTTTTGGAAGCTTGGCAACCCCTTTCCATGAAAGTGATTTTCGCCAGTCTCTTCTAAGGGCTACATCAACAGCAAACAAAGCATAGAGATAGAACTTGAAACTGCTTTATTGTGTCAAGTTTCAAAGAGCTAGCAAAAACCGTGTTTGATTTAGAGTTCCAAATACATGTATCTATATTGGAGAAAACAGAGTGAAACAGAAAAATGAAAACGGTTACTGCAAACGAACGGTTTAACCTAGAAGAACGAAATTTGGTGAGCCAAGTGGTTTTGGTGTACTGATCATTACCTGAAAGAATCATCAAGATTGGGTGAGAAAATGTTTGCTGAGATTTCAGGCAACTCGTAGTTTTTTGGAAGCTTGGCAACCCATTTCCATGAAAGTGATATTCGCCAGTCTCTGCTTAGGGCTACATCAACAGCAAAAAAACCATAGAGATAGAACTTGAAACTGCTTTATTGTGTCAAGTTTCAAAGAGCTAGCACAAACCGTGTTTGATTTAGAGTTCCAAATACATGTATCCCTGTAGGAGAAAACAGAGTGAAACCTAAAAATGAAAACGGTTACTGCAAACGAACGGTTTAACCTAGAAGAACGAAATTTGGTGAGCCAAGTGGTTTTGGTGTACTGATCATTACCTGAAAAAATAATCAAGATTGGGTGAAAAAATGTTTGCTGAGATTTCAGGCAACTCGTAGTTTTATGGAAGCTTGGCAACCCCTTTCCATGAAAGTGATTTTCGCCAGTCTCTGCTTAGGGCTACATCAACAGCAAACAAAGCATAGAGATAGAACTTGAAACTGCTTTATTGTGTCAAGTTTCAAAGAGCTAGCACAAACCGTGTTTGATTTAGAGTTCCAAATACATGTATCCGTTTAGGAGAAAACAGAATGAAACCTAAAAATGAAAACGGTTACTGCAAACGAACGGTTTAACCTAGAAGAACGAACTTTAGTGACCCAAGTGGTTTTGGTGTACTGATCATTACCTGAAAGAATCATCAAGATTGGGTGAAAAAATGTTTGCTGAGACTTCAGGCAACTCGTAGTGTTTTGGAAGCTTGGCAACCCCTTTCCATGAAAGTGATTTATGCCAGTCTCTGCTTGGGGCTACATCATCAGCAAACAAACCATAGAGACAGAACTTGAAACTGCTTTATTGTGTCAAGTTTCAAAGAACTAGCACAAACCGTTTTTGATTTAGAGTTCCAAATACATGTATCCCTGTATGAGAAAACAGAGTGAAACCTAAAAATGAAAACGGTTACTGTAAACGAACGGTTTAACCTAGAAGAACGAAATTTGGTGAGCCAAGTGGTTTTGGTGTACTGACCATTACCTGAAAGAATCATCAAGATTGGGTGAAAAAATGTTTGCTGAGATTTCAGGCAACTCGTAGTGTTTTGGAAGCTTGGCAACCCCTTTCCATGAAAGTGATTTTCGCCAGTCTCTGCTTAGGGGTACATCAACAGCAAACAAAGCATAGAGATAGAACTTGAAACTGCATTATTGTGTCAAGTTTCACAGAGCTAGCACAAACCGTGTTTGATTTAGAGTTCCAAATACATGTATCCCTATAGAAGAAAACAGAGTTAAACCTAAAAATGAAAACGGTTACTGCAAACGAACGGTTTAACCTAGAAGAACGAAATTTGGTGAGCCAAGTGGTTTTGGTGTACTGATAATTACCTGAAAGAATCATCAAGATTGGGTGAGAAAATGTTTGCTGAGATTTCAGGCAACTCGTACTTTTTTGGAAGCTTGGCAACCCCTTTCCATGAAAGTGATTTTCGCCAGTCTCTGCTTAGGGCTACATCAACAGCAAAAAAACCATAGAGACAGAACTTGAAACTGCTTTATTGTGTCAAGTTTCAAAGAGCTAGCACAAACCGTGTTTGATTTAGAGTTCCAAATACATGTATCCCTGTAGGAGAAAACAGAGTGAAACCTAAAAATGAAAACGGTTACTGCAAACGAACGGTTTAACATAGAAGAACGAAATTTGGTGAGCCAAGTGGTTTTGGTGTACTGATCATTACCTGAAAGAATCACCAAGATTGGGTGAAAAAATGTTTGCTGTGATTTCAGGCAACTCGTAGTTTTTTGGAAGCTTGGCAACCCCTTTCCATTAAAGTGATTTTCGCCAGTCTCTTCTTAGGGCTACATCAACAACAAACAAAGCATAGAGATAGAACTTGAAACTGCTTTATTGTGTCAAGTTTCAAAGAGCTAGCACAAACCGTGTTTGATTTAGAGTTTCAAATACATGTATCCCTGTATGAAAAAAGAGAGTGAAACCTAAAAATGAAAACGGTTACTGCAAACGAACGGTTTAACCTAGAAGAGCGAAATTTGGTGAGCCAAGTGGTTTTGGTGTACTGATCATTACCTGAAAGAATCATCAAGATTGGGTGAAAAAATGTTTGCTGATTTTTCAGGCAACTCGTAGTTTTTTGGAAACTTGGCAACCCCTTTCCATGAAAGTGATTTTCGCCAGTCTCTGCTTAGGGCTACATCATCAGCAAACAAACCATAGACACAGAACTTGAAACTGCTTTATTGTGTCAAGTTTCAAAGAGCTAGCACAAACCGTGTTTGATTTAGAGTTCCAAATACATGTATCCCTATAGGAGAAAACAGAGTGAAACCTAAAAATGAAAACGGTTACTGCAAACGAACGGTTTAACCTAGAAGAACGAAATTTGGTGAGCCAAGTGGTTTTTGTGTACTGATCATTACCTGAAAGAATCATCAAGATTGTGTGAGAAAATGTTTGCTGAAATTTCAGGCAACTCGTAGTTTTTTGGAAGCTTAGCAACCACTTTTCATGAAAGGGAATTTCGCCAGTCTCTGCTTAGGGCTACATCAACAGCAAACAAAGCATAGAGTTAGAACTTGAAACTGCTTAATTGTGTCAAGTTTCAAAGAGCTTCCACAAACCGTGTTTTATTTAGAGTTCCAAATACATGTATCCGTATAGGAGAAAACAGAGTGAAACCTAAAAATGAAAACGGTTACTGTAAACGAACGGTTTAACCTAGAAGAACGAAATTTGGTGAGCCAAGTGGTTTTGGTGTACTGATCATTACCTGAAAGAATCATCAAGATTGGGTGAGAAAATGTTTGCTGAGATTTCAGGAAACTCGTAGTTTTTTGGAAGCTTGGCAACCCCTTTCCATGAAAGTGATTTTCGCCAGTCTCTGCTTAGGGCTACATCAACAGCAAACAAAGCATAGAGATAGAACTGGAAACTGCTTTATTGTGTCAAGTTTGAAAGAGCTAGCACAAACCGTGTTTGATTTAGAGTTCCAAATACATGTATCCCTATAGGAGAAAACAGAGTGAAACCTAAAAATGAAAACGGTTACTGCAAACGAACGGTTTAACCTAGAAGAACGAAATTTGGTGAGCCAAGTGGTTTTGGTGTACTGATCATTACCTGAAAGAATCATCAAGATTGGGTGAAAAAATGTTTGCTGAGATTTCAGGCAACTCGTAGTTTTTTGGAAGCTTGGCAACCCCTTTCCATGAAAGTGATTTTCGCCAGTCTCTGCTTAGGGCTACATCAACAGCAAACAAAGCATAGAGATAGAACTTGAAACTGCTTTATTGTGTCAAGTTTCAAAGAGCTAGCACAAACCGTGTTTGATTTAGAGTTCCAAATACATGTATCCCTGTAGGAGAAAACAGAGTGAAACCTAAAAATGAAAACGGTTACTGCAAACGAACGGTTTAACCTAGAAGAACGAAATTTGGTGAGCCAAGTGGTTTTGGTGTACTGATCATTACCTGAAAAAATAATCAAGATTGGGTGAAAAAATGTTTGCTGAGATTTCAGGCAACTCGTAGTTTTATGGAAGCTTGGCAACCCCTTTCCATGAAAGTGATTTTCGCCAGTCTCTGCTTAGGGCTACATCAACAGCAAACAAAGCATAGAGATAGAACTTGAAACTGCTTTATTGTGTCAAGTTTCAAAGAGCTAGCACAAACCGTGTTTGATTTAGAGTTCCAAATACATGTATCCGTTTAGGAGAAAACAGAATGAAACCTAAAAATGAAAACGGTTACTGCAAACGAACGGTTTAACCTAGAAGAACGAAATTTAGTGAGCCAAGTGGTTTTGGTGTACTGATCATTACCTGAAAGAATCATCAAGATTGGGTGAAAAAATGTTTGCTGAGACTTCAGGCAACTCGTAGTGTTTTGGAAGCTTGGCAACCCCTTTCCATGAAAGTGATTTATGCCAGTCTCTGCTTGGGGCTACATCATCAGCAAACAAACCATAGAGACAGAACTTGAAACTGCTTTATTGTGTCAAGTTTCAAAGAACTAGCACAAACCGTTTTTGATTTAGAGTTCCAAATACATGTATCCCTGTATGAGAAAACAGAGTGAAACCTAAAAATGAAAACGGTTACTGTAAACGAACGGTTTAACCTAGAAGAACGAAATTTGGTGAGCCAAGTGGTTTTGGTGTACTGACCATTACCTGAAAGAATCATCAAGATTGGGTGAAAAAATGTTTGCTGAGATTTCAGGCAACTCGTAGTGTTTTGGAAGCTTGGCAACCCCTTTCCATGAAAGTGATTTTCGCCAGTCTCTGCTTAGGGGTACATCAACAGCAAACAAAGCATAGAGATAGAACTTGAAACTGCATTATTGTGTCAAGTTTCACAGAGCTAGCACAAACCGTGTTTGATTTAGAGTTCCAAATACATGTATCCCTATAGAAGAAAACAGAGTGAAACCTAAAAATGAAAACGGTTACTGCAAACGAACGGTTTAACCTAGAAGAACGAAATTTGGTGAGCCAAGTGGTTTTGGTGTACTGATAATTACCTGAAAGAATCATCAAGATTGGGTGAGAAAATGTTTGCTGAGATTTCAGGCAACTCGTACTTTTTTGGAAGCTTGGCAACCCCTTTCCATGAAAGTGATTTTCGCCAGTCTCTGCTTAGGGCTACATCAACAGCAAAAAAACCATAGAGACAGAACTTGAAACTGCTTTATTGTGTCAAGTTTCAAAGAGCTAGCACAAACCGTGTTTGATTTAGAGTTCCAAATACATGTATCCCTGTAGGAGAAAACAGAGTGAAACCTAAAAATGAAAACGGTTACTGCAAACGAACGGTTTAACATAGAAGAACGAAATTTGGTGAGCCAAGTGGTTTTGGTGTACTGATCATTACCTGAAAGAATCACCAAGATTGGGTGAAAAAATGTTTGCTGTGATTTCAGGCAACTCGTAGTTTTTTGGAAGCTTGGCAACCCCTTTCCATTAAAGTGATTTTCGCCAGTCTCTTCTTAGGGCTACATCAACAACAAACAAAGCATAGAGATAGAACTTGAAACTGCTTTATTGTGTCAAGTTTCAAAGAGCTAGCACAAACCGTGTTTGATTTAGAGTTTCAAATACATGTATCCCTGTATGAAAAAAGAGAGTGAAACCTAAAAATGAAAACGGTTACTGCAAACGAACGGTTTAACCTAGAAGAGCGAAATTTGGTGAGCCAAGTGGTTTTGGTGTACTGATCATTACCTGAAAGAATCATCAAGATTGGGTGAAAAAATGTTTGCTGATTTTTCAGGCAACTCGTAGTTTTTTGGAAACTTGGCAACCCCTTTCCATGAAAGTGATTTTCGCCAGTCTCTGCTTAGGGCTACATCATCAGCAAACAAACCATAGACACAGAACTTGAAACTGCTTTATTGTGTCAAGTTTCAAAGAGCTAGCACAAACCGTGTTTGATTTAGAGTTCCAAATACATGTATCCCTATAGGAGAAAACAGAGTGAAACCTAAAAATGAAAACGGTTACTGCAAACGAACGGTTTAACCTAGAAGAACGAAATTTGGTGAGCCAAGTGGTTTTTGTGTACTGATCATTACCTGAAAGAATCATCAAGATTGTGTGAGAAAATGTTTGCTGAAATTTCAGGCAACTCGTAGTTTTTTGGAAGCTTAGCAACCACTTTTCATGAAAGGGAATTTCGCCAGTCTCTGCTTAGGGCTACATCAACAGCAAACAAAGCATAGAGTTAGAACTTGAAACTGCTTAATTGTGTCAAGTTTCAAAGAGCTTCCACAAACCGTGTTTTATTTAGAGTTCCAAATACATGTATCCGTATAGGAGAAAACAGAGTGAAACCTAAAAATGAAAACGGTTACTGTAAACGAACGGTTTAACCTAGAAGAACGAAATTTGGTGAGCCAAGTGGTTTTGGTGTACTGATCATTACCTGAAAGAATCATCAAGATTGGGTGAGAAAATGTTTGCTGAGATTTCAGGAAACTCGTAGTTTTTTGGAAGCTTGGCAACCCCTTTCCATGAAAGGGATTTTCGCCAGTCTCTGCTTAGGGCTACATCAACAGCAAACAAAGCATAGAGATAGAACTGGAAACTGCTTTATTGTGTCAAGTTTGAAAGAGCTAGCACAAACCGTGTTTGATTTAGAGTTCCAAATACATGTATTCCTATAGGAGAAAACAGAGTAAAACCTAAAAATGAAAACGGTTACTGCAAACGAACGGTTTAACCTAGAAGAAGGAAATTTGGTGAGCCAAGTGGTTTTGGTGTACTGATCATTACCTGAAAGAATCATCAAGATTGGGTGAAAAAATGTTTCTGAGATTTCAGGCAACTCGTAGTTTTTTGGAAGCTTGGCAACCCCTTTCCATGAAAGTGAGTGACGCCAGTCTCTGCTTAGGGCTACATCAACAGCAAACAAAGCATAGAGATAGAACTTGAACTGCTTTATTGTGTCAAGTTTCAAACAGCTAGCACAAACCGTGTTTGATTTAGAGTTCCAAATACATGTATCCCTGTAGGAGAAAACAGAGTGAAACCTAAAAATGAAAACGGTTACTGCAAACGAACGGTTTAACCTAGAAGAACGAAATTTGGTGAGCCAAGTGGTTTTGGTGTACTGATCATTACCTGAAAAAATAATCAAGATTGGGTGAAAAAATGTTTGCTGAGATTTCAGGCAACTCGTAGTTTTATGGAAGCTTGGCAACCCCTTTCCATGAAAGTGATTTTCGCCAGTCTCTGCTTAGGGCTACATCAACAGCAAACAAAGCATAGAGATAGAACTTGAAACTGCTTTATTGTGTCAAGTTTCAAAGAGCTAGCACAAACCGTGTTTGATTTAGAGTTCCAAATACATGTATCCGTTTAGGAGAAAACAGAATGAAACCTAAAAATGAAAACGGTTACTGCAAACGAACGGTTTAAACTAGAAGAACGAAATTTAGTGAGCCAAGTGGTTTTGGTGTACTGATCATTACCTGAAAGAATCATCAAGATTGGGTGAAAAAATGTTTGCTGAGACTTCAGGCAACTCGTAGTGTTTTGGAAGCTTGGCAACCCCTTTCCATGAAAGTGATTTATGCCAGTCTCTGCTTGGGGCTACATCATCAGCAAACAAACCATAGAGACAGAACTTGAAACTGCTTTATTGTGTCAAGTTTCAAAGAACTAGCACAAACCGTTTTTGATTTAGAGTTCCAAATACATGTATCCCTGTATGAGAAAACAGAGTGAAACCTAAAAATGAAAACGGTTACTGTAAACGAACGGTTTAACCTAGAAGAACGAAATTTGGTGAGCCAAGTGGTTTTGGTGTACTGACCATTACCTGAAAGAATCATCAAGATTGGGTGAAAAAATGTTTGCTGAGATTTCAGGCAACTCGTAGTGTTTTGGAAGCTTGGCAACCCCTTTCCATGAAAGTGATTTTCGCCAGTCTCTGCTTAGGGGTACATCAACAGCAAACAAAGCATAGAGATAGAACTTGAAACTGCATTATTGTGTCAAGTTTCACAGAGCTAGCACAAACCGTGTTTGATTTAGAGTTCCAAATACATGTATCCCTATAGAAGAAAACAGAGTGAAACCTAAAAATGAAAACGGTTACTGCAAACGAACGGTTTAACCTAGAAGAACGAAATTTGGTGAGCCAAGTGGTTTTGGTGTACTGATAATTACCTGAAAGAATCATCAAGATTGGGTGAGAAAATGTTTGCTGAGATTTCAGGCAACTCGTACTTTTTTGGAAGCTTGGCAACCCCTTTCCATGAAAGTGATTTTCGCCAGTCTCTGCTTAGGATTACATCAACAGCAAAAAAACCATAGAGACAGAACTTGAAACTGCTTTATTGTGTCAAGTTTCAAAGAGCTAGCACAAACCGTGTTTGATTTAGAGTTCCAAATACATGTATCCCTGTAGGAGAAAACAGAGTGAAACCTAAAAATGAAAACGGTTACTGCAAACGAACGGTTTAACATAGAAGAACGAAATTTGGTGAGCCAAGTGGTTTTGGTGTACTGATCATTACCTGAAAGAATCATTAAGATTGGGTGAAAAAATATTTGCTGAGATTTCAGGCAACTCGTAGTGTTTTGGAAGCTTGGCAACCCCTTTCCATGAAAGTGATTTTCGCCAGTCTCTGCTTAGGGCTACATCATCAGCAAACAAACCATAGAGACAGAACTTGAAACTGCTTTATTGTGTCAAGTTTCAAAGAACTAGCACAAACCTTGTTTGATTTAGAGTTCCAAATACATGTATCCCTATAGGAGAAAACAGAGTGAAACCTAAAAATGAAAACGGTTACTGCAAATGAACGGTTTAACCTAGAAGAACGAAATTTGGTGAGCCAAGTGGTTTTGGTGTACTGATCATTACCTGAAAGAATCATCAAGATTGGGTGAGAAAATGTTTGCTGAGATTTAAGACAACTCGTAGTTTTTTGGTAGCTTGGCAACCCCTTTCCATGAAAGTGATTTTCGCCAGACTCTGCTTAGGGCTACATCAACAGCAAACAAAGCATAGAGATTGAACTGTAAACTGCTTTATTGTGTCAAGTTTCAAAGAGCTAGCACAAACCGTGTTTGATTTAGAGTTTCAAATACATGTATCCCTGTATGAAAAAACAGAGTGAAACCTAAAAATGAAAACGGTTACTGCAAACGAACGGTTTAACCTAGAAGAGCGAAATTTGGTGAGCCAAGTGGTTTTGGTGTACTGATCATTACCTGAAAGAATCATCAAGATTGGGTGAAAAAATGTTTGCTGATTTTTCAGGCAACTCGTAGTTTTTTGGAAGCTTGGCAACCCCTTTCAATAAAAGTGATTTTCGCCAGTCTCTGCTTAGGGCTACATCATCAGCAAACAAACCATAGACACAGAACTTGAAACTGCTTTATTGTGTCAAGTTTCAAAGAGCTAGCACAAACCGTGTTTGATTTAGAGTTCCAAATACATGTATCCCTATAGGAGCAAACAGAGTGAAACCTAAAAATGAAAACGGTTACTGCAAACGAACGGTTTAACCTAGAAGAACGAAATTTGGTGAGCCAAGTGGTTTTGGTGTACTGATCATTACCTGAAAGAAACATCAAGATTGGGTGAAAAAATGTTTGCTGAGAATTCAGGCAACTCGTAGTTTTTTGGAAACTTGGCAACCCCTTTCCATGAAAGTGATTTTCGCCAGTCTCTGCTTAGGGCTACATCAACAGCAAAGAAACCATAGAGATAGAACTGGAAACTGCTTTATTGTGTCAAGTTTCAAAGAGCTAGCACAAACCGTGTTTGATTTAGTGTTCCAAATACATGTATCCCTGTATGAGAAAACAGAGTGAAACCTAAAAATGAAAACTGTTACTGCAAACGAACGGTTTAACCTAGAAGAACGAAATTTGGTGAGCCAAGTGGTTTTGGTGTACTGATCATTACCTGAAAGAATCATCAAGATTGGGTGAAAAAATGTTTGCTGAGATTTCAGGCAACTCGTAGTTTTTTGGAAGCTTGGCAACCCCTTTCCATGAAAGTGATTTTCGCCAGTCTCTGCTTAGGGCTACATCAACAGCAAACAAAGCATAGAGATAGAACTGGAAACTGCTTAATTGTGTCAAGTTTCAAAGAGCTAGCACAAACCGTGTTTGATTTAGAGTTCCAAATACATGTATCCCTATAGGAGAAAACAGAAAGAAACCTAAAAATGAAAACGGTTACTGCAAACGAACGGTTTAACCTAGAAGAACGAAATTTGGTGAGCCAATTGGTTTTGGTGTACTGATCATTACCTGAAAGAATCATCAAGATTGGGTGAAAAAATGTTGGCTGAGATTTCAGGCAACTCCTAGTTTTTTGGAAGCTTGGCAACCCCTTTCCATGAAAGTGATTTTCGCCAGTCTCTTCTTAGGGCTACATCAACAGCAACAAACCATAGATATAGAACTGGAAACTGCTTTATTGTGTCAAGGTTCAAAGAGCTAGCACAAACCGTGTTTGATTTAGAGTTCCAAATACATGTATTCCTATAGGAGAAAAAAGAGTGAAACCTAAAAATGAAAACTTTTACTGGAAACGAACGGTTTAACCTAGAAGAACGAAATTTGGTGAGCCAAGTGGTTTTGGTGTACTGATCATTACCTGAAAGAATCGTCAAGATTGGGTGAAAAAATGTTTGCTGAGATTTCAGGCAACTCGTAGTTTTTTGGAAGCTTGGCAACCCCTTTCCATGAAAGTGATTTTCGCCAGTCTCTGCTTAGGGCTACATCAACAGCAAAGAAACCATAGAGATAGAACTGGAAACTGCTTTATTGTGTCAAGTTGAAAGAGCTAGCACAAACCGTGTTTGATTTAGAGTTCCAAATACATGTATTCCTATAGGAGAAAAAAGAGTGAACCTAAAAATGAAAACGGTTACTGGAAACGAACGGTTTAACCTAGAAGAACAAAATTTGGTGAGCCAAGTGGTTTTGGTGTACTGATCATTACCTGAAAGAATCGTCAAGATTGGGTGAAAAAATGTTTGCTGAGATTTCAGGCAACTCGTAGTTTTTTGGAAGCTTGGCAACCCCTTTCCATGAAAGTGATTTTCGCCAGTCTCTGCTTAGGGCTACATCAACAGCAAAGAAACCATAGAGATAGAACTGGAAACTGCTTTATTGTGTCAAGTTGAAAGAGCTAGCACAAACCGTGTTTGATTTAGTGTTCCAAATACATGTATCCCTATAGGAGAAAACAGAGTGAAACCTAAAAATGAAAACGGTTACTGCAAACGAACGGTTTAACCTAGAAGAACGAAATTTGGTGAGCCAAGTGGTTTTCGTGTACTCTTCATCACCTGAAAGAATCATCAAGATTGGGTGAAAAAATGTTTGCTGAGATTTCAGGCAACTCATAGTTTTTTGGAAGCTTGGCAACCCCTTTTTATGAAAGTGATTTTCGCCAGTCTCTACTTAGGGCTACATCAACAGCAAACAAACCATAGAGATAGAACTGAAAACTGCTTTATTGTGTCAAGTTTCAAAGAGCTAGCACAAACCGTGTTTGATTTAGAGTTCCAAATACATGTATCCCTATAGGAGAAAAAAGAGTGAAACCTAAAAATGACAACGGTTACTGCAAACGAACGGGTTAACCTAGAAGAACGAAATTTGGTGAGCCAGTGGTTTTGGTGTACTGATCATTACCTGAAAGAATCATCAAGATTGGGAGAAAAAAGGTTTGCTGAGATTTCAGGCAACTCGTAGTTTTTTGGAAGCTTGGCAACCCCTTTCCATGAAAGTGATTTTCGCCAGTCTCTGCTTAGGGCTATATCAACAGCAAACAAAGCATAGAGATTGAACTGTAAACTGCTTTATTGTGTCAAGTTTCAAAGAGCTAGCACAAACCGTGTTTGATTTAGAGTTCCTAATACATGTATCCCTATAGGAGAAAACAGAGTGAAACCTAAAAATGAAAACGGTTACTGCAAACGAACGGTTTAACCTAGAAGAACGAAATTTGGTGAGCCAAGTGGTTTTGGTATACTGATCATTACCTGAAAGAATCATCAAGATTGGGTGAAAAAATCTTTGCTGAGATTTCAGGCAACTCGTAGTTTTTTGGAAGCTTGGCAACCCCTTTCCATGAAAGTGATTTTCGCCAGTCTCTGCTTAGGGCTACATCAACAGCAAACAATCCATAGAGATAGAACTGGAAACTGCTTTATTGTGTCAAGTTTCAAAGAGCTAGCACAAACCGTGTTTGATTTAGAGTTCCAAATACATGTATCCCTATAGGAGAAAACAGAGTGAAACCTAAAAATGAAAACGGTTAGTGCAAACGAACGGTTTAACTTAAAAGAACGAAATATGGTGAGCCAAGTGGTTTTGGTGTACTGATCATTACCTGAAAGAATCATCAAGATTGGGTTAAAAAATGTTTCCTGAGATTTCTGGCAACTCGTAGTTTTTTGGAAGATTGGCAACCCCTTTCCATGAAAGTGATTTTCACCAGTCTCTGCTTAGGGCTACATCAACAGGAAACAAAGCATAGAGAGAGAACTTGAAACTGCTTTATTGTGTCAAGTTTCAAAGAGCTAGCACAAACCGTGTTTGATTTAGAGTTCCAAATACATGTATCCCTATAGGAGAAAACAGAGTGAAACCTAAAAATGAAAACGGTTACTGCAAACGAACAGTTTAACCTAGAAGACCGAAATTTGGTGAGCCAATTGTTTTTGTTGTACTGATCATTACCTGAAAGAATCATCAAGATTGGGTGAAAAAATATTTGCTGAGATTTCAGGCAACTCATAGTTTTTTGGAAGCTTGGCAACCCTTTCCATGAAAGTGATTTTCGCCAGTCTCTGCTTAGGGCTACATCAACAGGAAACAAAGCATAGAGAGAGAACTTGAAACTGCTTTATTGTGTCAAGTTTCAAAGAGCTAGCACAAACCGTGTTTGATTTAGAGTTCCAAATACATGTATCCCTTTAGGAGAAAACAGAGTGAAACCTAAAAATGAAAACGGTTACTGCAACCAACGGTTTTACCTAGAAGAACAAAATTTGGTGAGCCAAGTGGTTTTGGTGTACTGATCATTACCTGAAAGAATCATCAAGATTGGGTGAGAAAATGTTTGCTGAAATTTCAGGCAACTCGTAGTTTTTTGGAAGCTTGGCAACCCCTTTCCATGAAAGTGATTTTCGCCAGTCTCTACTTAGGGCTACATCAACAGCAAACAAAGCATAGAAATAGAACTTGAAACTTCTTTATTGTGTCAAGTTTCAAAGAGCTAGCACAAACCGTGTTTGATTTAGAGTTCCAAATACATGTATCCCTATAGGAGAAAACAGATTGAAACCTAAAAATGAAAACGGTTACTGCAAACGAGCGGTTTAACCTAGAAGAACAAAATTTGGGATCCAAGTGGATTCTGTGTACTGATCATTACCTGAAAGAAACATCAAGATTGGGTGAAAAAATGTTTGCTGAGATTTCAGGCAACTCGTAGTTTTTTGGAAGCTTGGCAACCCCTTTCCATGAAAGTGATTTTCGCCAGTCTCTGCTTAGGGCTACATCAACAGCAAACAAACCATAGAGATAGAACTGGAAACTGCTTTATTGTGTCAAGTTTCAAAGAGCTAGCACAAACCGTGTTTGATTTAGAGTTCCAAATACATGTATCCCTATAGGAGAAAACAGAGTGAAACCTAAAAATTAAAACGGTTACTGCAAACGAACGGTTTAACCTAGAAGAACGAAATTTGGTGAGCCAAGTGGTTTTGGTGTACTGATCATTACCTGAAAGAATCATCAAGATTGGGTGAGAAAATGTTTGCTGAGATTTCAGGCAACTCGTAGTTTTTTGGAAGCTTGGCAACCCCTTTCCATGAAAGTGATTTTCGCCAGTCTCTGCTTAGGGCTACATCAACAGCAAACAAAGCATAGAGATAGAACTGGAAACTGCTTAATTGTGTCAAGTTTCAAAGAGCTAGCACAAACCGTGTTTGATTTAGAGTTCCAAATACATGTATCCCTATAGGAGAAAACAGAAAGAAACCTAAAAATGAAAACGGTTACTGCAAACGAACGGTTTAACCTAGAAGAACGAAATTTGGTGAGCCAATTGGTTTTGGTGTACTGATCATTACCTGAAAGAATCATCAAGATTGGGTGAAAAAATGTTGGCTGAGATTTCAGGCAACTCCTAGTTTTTTGGAAGCTTGGCAACCCCTTTCCATTAAAGTGATTTTCGCCAGTCTCTTCTTAGGGCTACATCAACAGCAACAAACCATAGATATAGAACTGGAAACTGCTTTATTGTGTCAAGGTTCAAAGAGCTAGCACAAACCGTGTTTGATTTAGAGTTCCAAATACATGTATTCCTATAGGAGAAAAAAGAGTGAAACCTAAAAATGAAAACTTTTACTGGAAACGAACGGTTTAACCTAGAAGAACGAAATTTGGTGAGCCAAGTGGTTTTGGTGTACTGATCATTACCTGAAAGAATCGTCAAGATTGGGTGAAAAAATGTTTGCTGAGATTTCAGGCAACTCGTAGTTTTTTGGAAGCTTGGCAACCCCTTTCCATGAAAGTGATTTTCGCCAGTCTCTGCTTAGGGCTACATCAACAGCAAAGAAACCATAGAGATAGAACTGGAAACTGCTTTATTGTGTCAAGTTGAAAGAGCTAGCACAAACCGTGTTTGATTTAGAGTTCCAAATACATGTATTCCTATAGGAGAAAAAAGAGTGAACCTAAAAATGAAAACGGTTACTGGAAACGAACGGTTTAACCTAGAAGAACAAAATTTGGTGAGCCAAGTGGTTTTGGTGTACTGATCATTACCTGAAAGAATCGTCAAGATTGGGTGAAAAAATGTTTGCTGAGATTTCAGGCAACTCGTAGTTTTTTGGAAGCTTGGCAACCCCTTTCCATGAAAGTGATTTTCGCCAGTCTCTGCTTAGGGCTACATCAACAGCAAAGAAACCATAGAGATAGAACTGGAAACTGCTTTATTGTGTCAAGTTGAAAGAGCTAGCACAAACCGTGTTTGATTTAGTGTTCCAAATACATGTATCCCTATAGGAGAAAACAGAGTGAAACCTAAAAATGAAAACGGTTACTGCAAACGAACGGTTTAACCTAGAAGAACGAAATTTGGTGAGCCAAGTGGTTTTCGTGTACTCTTCATCACCTGAAAGAATCATCAAGATTGGGTGAAAAAATGTTTGCTGAGATTTCAGGCAACTCATAGTTTTTGGAAGCTTGGCAACCCCTTTTTATGAAAGTGATTTTCGCCAGTCTCTACTTAGGGCTACATCAACAGCAAACAAACCATAGAGATAGAACTGAAAACTGCTTTATTGTGTCAAGTTTCAAAGAGCTAGCACAAACCGTGTTTGATTTAGAGTTCCAAATACATGTATCCCTATAGGAGAAAAAAGAGTGAAACCTAAAAATGACAACGGTTACTGCAAACGAACGGGTAACCTAGAAAGAACGAAATTTGGTGAGCCAGTGGTTTTGGTGTACTGATCATTACCTGAAAGAATCATCAAGATTGGGAGAAAAAAGTTTTGCTGAGATTTCAGGCAACTCGTAGTTTTTTGGAAGCTTGGCAACCCCTTTCCATGAAAGTGATTTTCGCCAGTCTCTGCTTAGGGCTATATCAACAGCAAACAAAGCATAGAGATTGAACTGTAAACTGCTTTATTGTGTCAAGTTTCAAAGAGCTAGCACAATCCGTGTTTGATTTAGAGTTCCTAATACATGTATCCCTATAGGAGAAAACAGAGTGAAACCTAAAAATTGAAAACGGTTACTGCAAACGAACGGTTTAACCTAGAAGAACGAAATTTGGTGAGCCAAGTGGTTTTGGTATACTGATCATTACCTGAAAGAATCATCAAGATTGGGTGAAGAAATCTTTCCTGAGATTTCAGGCAACTCGTAGTTTTTTGGAAGCTTGGCAACCCCTTTCATGAAAGTGATTTTCGCCAGTCTCTGCTTAGGGCTACATCAACAGCAAACAATCCATAGAGATAGAACTGGAAACTGCTTTATTGTGTCAAGTTTCAAAGAGCTAGCACAAACCGTGTTTGATTTAGAGTTCCAAATACATGTATCCCTATAGGAGAAAACAGAGTGAAACCTAAAAATGAAAACGGTTAGTGCAAACGAACGGTTTAACTTAAAAGAACGAAATATGGTGAGCCAAGTGGTTTTGGTGTACTGATCATTACCTGAAAGAATCATCAAGATTGGGTTTAAAAATGTTTCCTGAGATTTCTGGCAACTCGTAGTTTTTTGGAAGATTGGCAACCCCTTTCCAGAAAGTGATTTTCACCAGTCTCTGCTTAGGGCTACATCAACAGGAAACAAAGCATAGAGAGAGAACTTGAAACTGCTTTATTGTGTCAAGTTTCAAAGAGCTAGCACAAACCGTCTTTGATTTAGAGTTCCAAATACATGTATCCCTATAGGAGAAAACAGAGTGAAACCTAAAAATGAAAACGGTTACTGCAAACGAACAGTTTAACCTAGAAGACCGAAATTTGGTGAGCCAATTGTTTTTGTTGTACTGATCATTACCTGAAAGAATCATCAAGATTGGGTGAAAAAATATTTGCTGAGATTTCAGGCAACTCATGTTTTTTGGAAGCTTGGCAACCCCTTTCCATGAAAGTGATTTCGCCAGTCTCTACTTAGGGCTACATCAACAGCAAACAAACCATAGAGATAGAACTGGAAACTGCTTTATTGTGTCAAGTTTCAAAGAGCTAGCACAAAACCGTGTTTGATTTAGAGTTCCAAATACATGTATCCCTATAGGAGAAAACAGAGTGAAACCTAAAAATGAAAACGGTTAGTGCAAACGAACGGTTTAACTTAAAAGAACGAAATATGGTGAGCCAAGTGGTTTTGGTATACTGATCATTACCTGAAAGAATCATCAAGATTGGGTGAAGAAATCTTTCCTGAGATTTCAGGCAACTCGTAGTTTTTTGGAAGGTTGGCAACCCCTTTCCATGAAAGTGATTTTCGCCAGTCTCTGCTTAGGGCTACATCAACAGGAAACAAAGCATAGAGAGAGAACTTGAAACTGCTTTATTGTGTCAAGTTTCAAAGAGCTAGCACAAACCGTGTTTGATTTAGAGTTCCAAATACATGTATCCCTTTAGGAGAAAACAGAGTGAAACCTAAAAATGAAAACGGTTACTGCAACCAACGGTTTTACCTAGAAGAACAAAATTTGGTGAGCCAAGTGGTTTTGGTGTACTGATCATTACCTGAAAGAATCATCAAGATTGGGTGAGAAAATGTTTGCTGAAATTTCAGGCAACTCGTAGTTTTTTGGAAGCTTGGCAACCCCTTTCCATGAAAGTGATTTTCGCCAGTCTCTACTTAGGGCTACATCAACAGCAAACAAAGCATAGAAATAGAACTTGAAACTTCTTTATTGTGTCAAGTTTCAAAGAGCTAGCACAAACCGTGTTTGATTTAGAGTTCCAAATACATGTATCACTATAGGAGAAAACAGATTGAAACCTAAAAATGAAAACGGTTACTGCAAACGAGCGGTTTAACCTAGAAGAACAAAATTTGGGATCCAAGTGGATTCTGTGTACTGATCATTACCTGAAAGAAACATCAAGATTGGGTGAAAAAATGTTTGCTGAGATTTCAGGCAACTCGTAGTTTTTTGGAAGCTTGGCAACCCCTTTCAATGAAAGTGATTTTCGCCAGTCTCTGCTTAGGGCTACATCAACAGCAAACAAAGCATAGAGATAGAACTTGAAACTGCTTTATTCTGTCAAGTTTCAAAGAGCTAGCACAAACCGTGTTTGATTTAGAGTTCCAAATACATGTATCCCTATAGGAGAAAACAGAGTGAAACCTAAAAATTAAAACGGTTACTGCAAATGAACGGTTTAACCTAGAAGAACGAAATTTGGTGAGCCAAGTGGTTTTGGTGTACTGATCATTACCTGAAAGAATCATCAAGATTGGGTGAGAAAATGTTTGCTGAGATTTCAGGCAACTCGTAGTTTTTTGGAAGCTTGGCAACCCCTTTCCATGAAAGTGATTTTCACCAGTCTCTGCTTAGGGCTACATCAACAGCAAACAAAGCATAGAGATAGAACTGGAAACTGCTTAATTGTGTCAAGTTTCAAAGAGCTAGCACAAACCGTGTTTGATTTTGAGTTCCAAATACATGTATCCCTATAGGAGAAAACAGAAAGAAACCTAAAAATGAAAACGGTTACTGCAAACGAACGGTTTAACCTAGAAGAACGAAATTTGGTGAGCCAAGTGGTTTTGGTGTACTGATCATTACCTGAAAGAATCATCAAGATTGGGTGAAAAAATGTTGGCTGAGATTTCAGGCAACTCCTAGTTTTTTGGAAGCTTGGCAACCCCTTTCCATGAAAGTGATTTTCGCCAGTCTCTGCTTAGGGCTACATCAACAGCAAACAAACCATAGATATAGAACTGGAAACTGCTTTATTGTGTCAAGGTTCAAAGAGCTAGCACAAACCGTGTTTGACTTAGAGTTCCAAATACATGTATTCCTATAGGAGAAAAAAGAGTGAAACCTAAAAATGAAAACGGTTACTGGAAACGAACGGTTTAACCTAGAAGAACGAAAATTGGTGAGCCAAGTGGTTTTGGTGTACTGATCATTACCTGAAAGAATCGTCAAGATTGGGTGAAAAAATGTTTGCTGAGATTTCAGGCAACTCGTAGTTTTTTGGAAGCTTGGCAACCCCTTTCCATGAAAGTGATTTTCGCCAGTCTCTGCTTAGGGCTACATCAACAGCAAAGAAACCATAGAGATAGAACTGGAAACTGCTTTATTGTGTCAAGTTGAAAGAGCTAGCACAAACCGTGTTTGATTTAGTGTTCCAAATACATGTATCCCTATAGGAGAAAACAGAGTGAAACCTAAAAATGAAAACGGTTACTGCAAACGAACGGTTTAACCTAGAAGAACGAAATTTGGTGAGCCAAGTGGTTTTCGTGTACTCTTCATCACCTGAAAGAATCATCAAGATTGGGTGAAAAAATGTTTGCTGAGATTTCAGGCAACTCATAGTTTTTTGGAAGCCTTGCAACCCCTTTCCATGAAAGTGATTTTCGCCAGTCTCTGCTTAGGGCTACATCAACAGCAAACAAACCATAGAGATAGAACTGAAAACTGCTTTATTGTGTCAAGTTTCAAAGAGCTAGCACAAACCGTATTTGATTTAGAGTTCCAAATACATGTATCCCTATAGGAGAAAAAAGAGTGAAACCTAAAAATGACAACGGTTACTGCAAACGAACGGGTTAACCTAGAAGAACGAAATTTGGTGAGCCAGTGGTTTTGGTGTACTGATCATTACCTGAAAGAATCATCAAGATTGGTAGAAAAAAGGTTTGCTGAGATTTCAGGCAACTCGTAGTTTTTTGGAAGCTTGGCAACCCCTTTCCATGAAAGTGATTTTCGCCTGTCTCTGCTTAGGGCTATATCAACAGCAAACAAAGCATATAGATTGAACTGGAAACTGCTTTATTGTGTCAAGTTTCAAAGAGCTAGCACAATCCGTGTTTGATTTAGAGTTCCTAATACATGTATCCCTATAGGAGAAAACAGAGTGAAACCTAAAAATGAAAACGGTTACTGCAAACGAACGGTTTAACCTAGAAGAACGAAATTTGGTGAGCCAAGTGGTTTTGGTATACTGATCATTACCTGAAAGAATCATCAAGATTGGGTGAAAAAATCTTTGCTGAGATTTCAGGCAACTCGTAGTTTTTTGGAAGCTTGGCAACCCCTTTCCATGAAAGTGATTTTCGCCAGTCTCTGCTTAGGGCTACATCAACAGCAAACAATCCATAGAGATAGAACTGGAAACTGCTTTATTGTGTCAAGTTTCAAAGAGCTAGCACAAACCGTGTTTGATTTAGAGTTCCAAATACATGTATCCCTATAGGAGAAAACAGAGTGAAACCTAAAAATGAAAACGGTTAGTGCAAACGAACGGTTTAACTTAAAAGAACGAAATATGGTGAGCCAAGTGGTTTTGGTGTACTGATCATTACCTGAAAGAATCATCAAGATTGGGTTAAAAAACGTTTCCTGAGATTTCTGGCAACTCGTAGTTTTTTGGAAGGTTGGCAACCCCTTTCCATGAAAGTGATTTTCACCAGTCTCTGCTTAGGGCTACATCAACAGGAAACAAAGCATAGAGAGAGAACTTGAAACTGCTTTATTGTGTCAAGTTTCAAAGAGCTAGCAAAAACCGTGTTTGATTTAGAGTTCCAAATACATGTATCCCTATAGGAGAAAACAGAGTGAAACCTAAAAATGAAAACGGTTACTGCAAACGAACAGTTTAACCTAGAAGACCGAAATTTGGTGAGCCAATTGTTTTTGTTGTACTGATCATTACCTGAAAGAATCATCAAGATTGGGTGAAAAAATGTTTGCTGAGATTTCAGGCAACTCGTAGTTTTTTGGAAGCTTGGCAACCCTTTCCATGAAAGTGATTTTCGCCAGTCTCTGGTTAGGGCTACATCAACAGCAAACAAAGCATAGAGATAGAACTTGAAACTGCTTTATTGTGTCAAGTTTCAAAGAGCTAGCACAAACCGTGTTTGATTTAGAGTTCCAAATACATGTATCCCTATAGTAGAAAACAGAAAGAAACCTAAAAATGAAAACGGTTACTGCAAACGAACGGTTTAACCTAGAAGAACGAAATTTGGTGAGCCAAGTGGTTTTGGTGTAATGATCATTACCTGAAAGAATCATCAAGATTGGGTGAAAAAATGTTTGCTGAGATTTCAGGCAACTCGTAGTTTTTTGGAAGCTTGGCAACCCCTTTCAATGAAAGTGATTTTCGCCAGTCTCTGCTTAGGGCTACATCAACAGCAAACAAAGCATAGAGATAGAACTTGAAACTGCTTTATTCTGTCAAGTTTCAAAGAGCTAGCACAAACCGTGTTTGATTTAGAGTTCCAAATACATGTATCCCTATAGGAGAAAACAGAGTGAAACCTAAAAATTAAAACGGTTACTGCAAACGAACGGTTTAACCTAGAAGAACGAAATTTGGTGAGCCAAGTGGTTTTGGTGTACTGATCATTACCTGAAAGAATCATCAAGATTGGGTGAGAAAATGTTTGCTGAGATTTCAGGCAACTCGTAGTTTTTTGGAAGCTTGGCAACCCCTTTCCATGAAAGTGATTTTCGCCAGTCTCTGCTTAGGGCTACATCAACAGCAAACAAAGCATAGAGATAGAACTGGAAACTGCTTAATTGTGTCAAGTTTCAAAGAGCTAGCACAAACCGTGTTTGATTTTGAGTTCCAAATACATGTATTCCTATAGGAGAAAACAGAGTGAAACCTAAAAATGAAAACGGTTTCTGCAAAGGAACGGTTTAACCTAGAAGAACGAAATTTGGTGAGCTAAGTGGTTTTGGTGTACTGATCATTACCTGAAAGAATCATCAAGATTGGGTGAAAAAATGTTTGCTGAGATTTCAAGCAACTCGTAGTTTTTTGGAACCTTGGCAACCCCTTTCTATGAAAGTGATTTTCGCCAGTCTCTGCTTAGGGCTACATCAACAGCAAACAAACCATAGAGATAGAACTTGAAACTGCTTTATTGTGTCAAGTTTCAAAGAACTAGCACAAACCGTGTTTGATTTAGAGTTCCAAATACATGTATCTCTATAGGAGAAAACAGAGGAAAACCTAAAAATGAAAACGGTTACTACAAATGAACGGTTTAACCTAGAAGAACGAAATTTGGTGAGCCAAGTGGTTTTCGTGTACTGATCATTACCTGAAAGAATCATCAAGATTGGGTGAAAAAATGTTTGCTGAGATTTCAGGAAACTCGTAGTTTTTTGGAAGCTTGGCAACCCCTTTCCATGAAAGTGATTTTCGCCAGTCTCTGCTTAGGGCTACATCAACAGCAAACAAACCATAGAGATAGAACTTGAAACTGCTTTATTGTGTCAAGTTTCAAAGAGCTAGCACAAACCGTGTTTGATTTAGAGTTCCAAATACATGTATCCCTATAGGAGAAAACAGAGTGAAACGTAAAAATGAAAACGGTTACTGGAAACGAACGGTTTAACCTAGAAGAACGAAATTTGGTGAGCCAAGTGGTTTTGGTGTACTGATCATTACCTGAAAGAATCGTCAAGATTGGGTGAAAAAATGTTTGCTGAGATTTCAGGCAACTCGTAGTTTTTTGGAAGCTTGGCAACCCCTTTCCATGAAAGTGATTTTCGCCAGTCTCTGCTTAGGGCTACATCAACAGCAAACAAACCATAGAGATAGAACTGGAAACTGCTTTATTGTGTCAAGTTGAAAGAGCTAGCACAAACCGTGTTTGATTTAGTGTTCCAAATACATGTATCCCTATAGGAGAAAACAGAGTGAAACCTAAAAATGAAAACGGTTACTGCAAACGAACGGTTTAACCTAGAAGAACGAAATTTGGTGAGCCAAGTGGTTTTCGTGTACTCTTCATCACCTGAAAGAATCATCAAGATTGGGTGAAAAAATGTTTGCTGAGATTTCAGGAAACTCGTAGTTTTTTGGAAGCTTGGCAACCCCTTTTTATGAAAGTGATTTTCGCCAGTCTCTACTTAGGGCTACATCAACAGCAAAAAAACCATAGAGATAGAACTGAAAACTGCTTTATTGTGTCAAGTTTCAAAGAGCTAGCACAAACCGTGTTTGATTTAGAGTTCCAAATACATGTATCCCTATAGGAGAAAACAGAGTGAAACCTAAAAATGAAAACGGTTACTGCAAACGAACGGTTTAACCTAGAAGAACGAAATTTGGTGAGCCAAGTGGTTTTGGTGTACTGATCATTACCTGAAAGAATCATCAAGATTGGGTGAAAAAATCTTTGCTGAGATTTCAGGCAACTCGTAGTTTTTTGGAAGCTTGGCCACCCCTTTCCATGAAAGTGATTTTCGCCAGTCTCTGCTTAGGGCTACATCAACAGCAAACATACCATAGAGATAGAACTGGAAACTGCTTTATTGTGTCAAGTTTCAAAGAGCTAGCACAAACCGTGTTTGATTTAGAGTTCCAAATACATGTATCCCTATAGGAGAAAACAGAGTGAAACCTAAAAATGTAAACGGTTACTGCAACCAACGGTTTTACCTAGAAGAACAAAATTTGGTGAGCCAAGTGGTTTTGGTGTAATGATCATTACCTGAAAGAATCATCAAGATTGGGTGAAAAAATGTTTGCTGAGATTTCAGGCAACTCGTAGTTTTTTGGAAGCTTGGCAACCCCTTTCAATGAAAGTGATTTTCGCCAGTCTCTGCTTAGGGCTACATCAACAGCAAACAAAGCATAGAGATAGAACTTGAAACTGCTTTATTCTGTCAAGTTTCAAAGAGCTAGCACAAACCGTGTTTGATTTAGAGTTCCAAATACATGTATCCCTATAGGAGAAAACAGAGTGAAACCTAAAAATTAAAACGGTTACTGCAAACGAACGGTTTAACCTAGAAGAACGAAATTTGGTGAGCCAAGTGGTTTTGGTGTACTGATCATTACCTGAAAGAATCATCAAGATTGGGTGAGAAAATGTTTGCTGAGATTTCAGGCAACTCGTAGTTTTTTGGAAGCTTGGCAACCCCTTTCCATGAAAGTGATTTTCGCCAGTCTCTGCTTAGGGCTACATCAACAGCAAACAAAGCATAGAGATAGAACTGGAAACTGCTTAATTGTGTCAAGTTTCAAAGAGCTAGCACAAACCGTGTTTGATTTTGAGTTCCAAATACATGTATTCCTATAGGAGAAAACAGAGTGAAACCTAAAAATGAAAACGGTTTCTGCAAAGGAACGGTTTAACCTAGAAGAACGAAATTTGGTGAGCTAAGTGGTTTTGGTGTACTGATCATTACCTGAAAGAATCATCAAGATTGGGTGAAAAAATGTTTGCTGAGATTTCAAGCAACTCGTAGTTTTTTGGAACCTTGGCAACCCCTTTCTATGAAAGTGATTTTCGCCAGTCTCTGCTTAGGGCTACATCAACAGCAAACAAACCATAGAGATAGAACTTGAAACTGCTTTATTGTGTCAAGTTTCAAAGAACTAGCACAAACCGTGTTTGATTTAGAGTTCCAAATACATGTATCTCTATAGGAGAAAACAGAGGAAAACCTAAAAATGAAAACGGTTACTACAAATGAACGGTTTAACCTAGAAGAACGAAATTTGGTGAGCCAAGTGGTTTTCGTGTACTGATCATTACCTGAAAGAATCATCAAGATTGGGTGAAAAAATGTTTGCTGAGATTTCAGGAAACTCGTAGTTTTTGGAAGCTTGGCAACCCCTTTCCATGAAAGTGATTTTCGCCAGTCTCTGCTTAGGGCTACATCAACAGCAAACAAACCATAGAGATAGAACTTGAAACTGCTTTATTGTGTCAAGTTTCAAAGAGCTAGCACAAACCGTGTTTGATTTAGAGTTCCAAATACATGTATCCCTATAGGAGAAAACAGAGTGAAACGTAAAAATGAAAACGGTTACTGGAAACGAACGGTTTAACCTAGAAGAACGAAATTTGGTGAGCCAAGTGGTTTTGGTGTACTGATCATTACCTGAAAGAATCGTCAAGATTGGGTGAAAAAATGTTTGCTGAGATTTCAGGCAACTCGTAGTTTTTTGGAAGCTTGGCAACCCCTTTCCATGAAAGTGATTTTCGCCAGTCTCTGCTTAGGGCTACATCAACAGCAAACAAACCATAGAGATAGAACTGGAAACTGCTTTATTGTGTCAAGTTGAAAGAGCTAGCACAAACCGTGTTTGATTTAGTGTTCCAAATACATGTATCCCTATAGGAGAAAACAGAGTGAAACCTAAAAATGAAAACGGTTACTGCAAACGAACGGTTTAACCTAGAAGAACGAAATTTGGTGAGCCAAGTGGTTTTCGTGTACTCTTCATCACCTGAAAGAATCATCAAGATTGGGTGAAAAAATGTTTGCTGAGATTTCAGGAAACTCGTAGTTTTTTGGAAGCTTGGCAACCCCTTTTTATGAAAGTGATTTTCGCCAGTCTCTACTTAGGGCTACATCAACAGCAAAAAAACCATAGAGATAGAACTGAAAACTGCTTTATTGTGTCAAGTTTCAAAGAGCTAGCACAAACCGTGTTTGATTTAGAGTTCCAAATACATGTATCCCTATAGGAGAAAACAGAGTGAAACCTAAAAATGAAAACGGTTACTGCAAACGAACGGTTTAACTTAAAAGAACGAAATATGGTGAGCCAAGTGGTTTTGGTGTACTGATCATTACCTGAAAGAATCATCAAGATTGGGTTAAAAAATGTTTCCTGAGATTTCAGGCAACTCGTAGTTTTTTGGAAGGTTGGCAACCCCTTTCCATGAAAGTGATATTCGCCAGTCTCTGCTTAGGGCTACATCAACAGGAAACAAAGCATAGAGAGAGAACTTGAAACTGCTTTATTGTGTCAAGTTTCAAAGATCTAGCACAAACCGTGTTTGATTTAGAGTTCCAAATACATGTATCCCTTTAGGAGAAAACAGAGTGAAACCTAAAAATGTAAACGGTTACTGCAACCAACGGTTTTACCTAGAAGAACAAAATTTGGTGAGCCAAGTGGTTTTGGTGTACTGATCATTACCTGAAAGAATCATCAAGATTGGGTGAAAAAATGTTTGCTGAGATTTCAAGCAACTCGTAGTTTTTTGGAACCTTGGCAACCCCTTTCTATGAAAGTGATTTTCGCCAGTCTCTGCTTAGGGCTACATCAACAGCAAACAAACCATAGAGATAGAACTTGAAACTGCTTTATTGTGTCAAGTTTCAAAGAGCTAGCACAAACCGTGTTTGATTTAGAGTTCCAAATACATGTATCCCTATAGGAGAAAACAGAGTGAAACCTAAAAATGGAAACGGTTACTGCAAACGAACGGTTTAACCTAGAAGAACGAAATTTTGTGATCCAAGTGGATTTGGTGTACTGATCATTACCTGAAAGAATCATCAAGATTAGGTGAGAAAATGTTTGCTGAGATTTCAGGCAACTCGTAGTTTTTTGGAAACTTGGCAACCCCTTTCCATGAAAGTGATTTTCGCCAGTCTCTGCTTAAGGCTACAGCAACAGCAAACAAACCACAGAGATAGAACTTGAAACTGCTTTATTGTGTCAAGTTTCAAAGAGCTAGCACAAACCGTGATTCATTTAGAGTTCCAAATACATGTATCCCTATAGGAGAAAACAGAGTGAAACCTAAAAATGAAAACGGTTACTGCAAACGAACGGTTTAACCTAGAAGAACGAAATTTGGTGAGCCAAGTGGTTTTGGTGTACTGATCATTACCTGAAAGAATCATCAAGATTGGTAGAAAAAATGTTTGCTGAGATTTCAGGCAACTCGTAGTTTTTTGGAAGCTTGGCAACCCCTTTCCATGAAAGTGATTTTCGCCAGTCTCTGCTTAGGGCTACATCAACAGCAAAGAAACCATAGAGATAGAACTGGAAACTGCTTTATTGTGTCAAGTTGAAAGAGCTAGCACAAACCGTGTTTGATTTAGTGTTCCAAATACATGTATCCCTATAGGAGAAAACAGAGTGAAACCTAAAAATGAAAACGGTTACTGCAAACGAACGGTTTAACCTAGAAGAACGAAATTTGGTGAGCCAAGTGGTTTTCGTGTACTCTTCATCACCTGAAAGAATCATCAAGATTGGGTGAAAAAATGTTTGCTGAGATTTCAGGCAACTCATAGTTTTTTGGAAGCTTGGCAACCCCTTTTTATGAAAGTGATTTTCGCCAGTCTCTACTTAGGGCTACATCAACAGCAAACAAACCATAGAGATAGAACTGAAAACTGCTTTATTGTGTCAAGTTTCAAAGAGCTAGCACAAACCGTGTTTGATTTAGAGTTCCAAATACATGTATCCCTATAGGAGAAAACAGAGTGAAACCTAAAAATGAAAACGGTTACTGCAAACGAACGGTTTAACCTAGAAGAACGAAATTTGGTGAGCCAAGTGGTTTTGGTATACTGATCATTACCTGAAAGAATCATCAAGATTGGGTGAAGAAATCTTACCTGAGATTTCAGGCAACTCGTAGTTTTTTGGAAGCTTGGCAACCCCTTTCCATGAAAGTGATTTTCGCCAGTCTCTGCTTAGGGCTACATCAACAGCAAACAATCCATAGAGATAGAACTGGAAACTGCTTTATTGTGTCAAGTTTCAAAGAGCTAGCACAAACCGTGTTTGATTTAGAGTTCCAAATACATGTATCCCTATAGGAGAAAACAGAGTGAAACCTAAAAATGAAAACGGTTAGTGCAAACGAACGGTTTAACTTAAAAGAACGAAATATGGTGAGCCAAGTGGTTTTGGTGTACTGATCATTACCTGAAAGAATCATCAAGATTGGGTTTAAAAATGTTTCCTGAGATTTCTGGCAACTCGTAGTTTTTTGGAAGATTGGCAACCCCTTTCCAGAAAGTGATTTTCACCAGTCTCTGCTTAGGGCTACATCAACAGGAAACAAAGCATAGAGAGAGAACTTGAAACTGCTTTATTGTGTCAAGTTTCAAAGAGCTAGCACAAACCGTCTTTGATTTAGAGTTCCAAATACATGTATCCCTATAGGAGAAAACAGAGTGAAACCTAAAAATGAAAACGGTTACTGCAAACGAACAGTTTAACCTAGAAGACCGAAATTTGGTGAGCCAATTGTTTTTGTTGTACTGATCATTACCTGAAAGAATCATCAAGATTGGGTGAAAAAATATTTGCTGAGATTTCAGGCAACTCATAGTTTTTTGGAAGCTTGGCAACCCTTTCCATGAAAGTGATTTTCGCCAGTCTCTGCTTAGGGCTACATCAACAGGAAACAAAGCATAGAGAGAGAACTTGAAACTGCTTTATTCTGTCAAGTTTCAAAGAGCTAGCACAAACCGTGTTTGATTTAGAGTTCCAAATACATGTATCCCTTTAGGAGAAAACAGAGTGAAACCTAAAAATGAAAACGGTTACTGCAACCAACGGTTTTACCTAGAAGAACAAAATTTGGTGAGCCAAGTGGTTTTGGTGTACTGATCATTACCTGAAAGAATCATCAAGATTGGGTGAGAAAATGTTTGCTGAAATTTCAGGCAACTCGTAGTTTTTTGGAAGCTTGGCAACCCCTTTCCATGAAAGTGATTTTCGCCAGTCTCTACTTAGGGCTACATCAACAGCAAACAAAGCATAGAAATAGAACTTGAAACTTCTTTATTGTGTCAAGTTTCAAAGAGCTAGCACAAACCGTGTTTGATTTAGAGTTCCAAATACATGTATCACTATAGGAGAAAACAGATTGAAACCTAAAAATGAAAACGGTTACTGCAAACCAGCGGTTTAACCTAGAAGAACAAAATTTGGGATCCAAGTGGATTCTGTGTACTGATCATTACCTGAAAGAAACATCAAGATTGGGTGAAAAAATGTTTGCTGAGATTTCAGGCAACTCGTAGTTTTTTGGAAGCTTGGCAACCCCTTTCCATGAAAGTGATTTTCGCCAGTCTCTGCTTAGGGCTACATCAACAGCAAAGAAACCATAGAGATAGAACTGGAAACTGCTTTATTGTGTCAAGTTGAAAGAGCTAGCACAAACCGTGTTTGATTTAGTGTTCCAAATACATGTATCCCTATAGGAGAAAACAGAGTGAAACCTAAAAATGAAAACGGTTACTGCAAACGAACGGTTTAACCTAGAAGAACGAAATTTGGTGAGCCAAGTGGTTTTCGTGTACTCTTCATCACCTGAAAGAATCATCAAGATTGGGTGAAAAAATGTTTGCTGAGATTTCAGGCAACTCATAGTTTTTTGGAAGCCTTGCAACCCCTTTCCATGAAAGTGATTTTCGCCAGTCTCTGCTTAGGGCTACATCAACAGCAAACAAACCATAGAGATAGAACTGAAAACTGCTTTATTGTGTCAAGTTTCAAAGAGCTAGCACAAACCGTATTTGATGTAGAGTTCCAAATACATGTATCCCTATAGGAGAAAAAAGAGTGAAACCTAAAAATGACAACGGTTACTGCAAACGAACGGGTTAACCTAGAAGAACGAAATTTGGTGAGCCAGTGGTTTTGGTGTACTGATCATTACCTGAAAGAATCATCAAGATTGGTAGAAAAAAGGTTTGCTGAGATTTCAGGCAACTCGTAGTTTTTTGGAAGCTTGGCAACCCCTTTCCATGAAAGTGATTTTCGCCTGTCTCTGCTTAGGGCTATATCAACAGCAAACAAAGCATAGAGATTGAACTGGAAACTGCTTTATTGTGTCAAGTTTCAAAGAGCTAGCACAATCCGTGTTTGATTTAGAGTTCCTAATACATGTAGCCCTATAGGAGAAAACAGAGTGAAACCTAAAAATGAAAACGGTTACTGCAAACGAACGGATTAACCTAGAAGAACGAAATTTGGTGAGCCAAGTGGTTTTGGTATACTGATCATTACCTGAAAGAATCATCAAGATTGGGTGAAAAAATCTTTGCTGAGATTTCAGGCAACTCGTAGTTTTTTGGAAGCTTGGCAACCCCTTTCCATGAAAGTGATTTTCGCCAGTCTCTGCTTAGGGCTACATCAACAGCAAACAATCCATAGAGATAGAACTGGAAACTGCTTTATTGTGTCAAGTTTCAAAGAGCTAGCACAAACCGTGTTTGATTTAGAGTTCCAAATACATGTATCCCTATAGGAGAAAACAGAGTGAAACCTAAAAATGAAAACGGTTAGTGCAAACGAACGGTTTAACTTAAAAGAACGAAATATGGTGAGCCAAGTGGTTTTGGTGTACTGATCATTACCTGAAAGAATCATCAAGATTGGGTTAAAAAACGTTTCCTGAGATTTCTGGCAACTCGTAGTTTTTTGGAAGGTTGGCAACCCCTTTCCATGAAAGTGATTTTCACCAGTCTCTGCTTAGGGCTACATCAACAGGAAACAAAGCATAGAGAGAGAACTTGAAACTGCTTTATTGTGTCAAGTTTCAAAGAGCTAGCACAAACCGTGTTTGATTTAGAGTTCCAAATACATGTATCCCTATAGGAGGAAAACAGAGTGAAACCTAAAAATGAAAACGGTTACTGCAAACGAACAGTTTAACCTAGAAGACCGAAATTTGGTGAGCCAATTGTTTTAGTTGTACTGATCATTACCTGAAAGAATCATCAAGATTGGGTGAAAAATGTTTGCTGACATTTCAGGCAACTCGTAGTTTTTTGGAAGCTTGGCAACCCTTTCCATGAAAGTGATTTTCGCCAGTCTCTGGTTAGGGCTACATCAACAGCAAACAAAGCATAGAGATAGAACTTGAAACTGCTTTATTGTGTCAAGTTTCAAAGAGCTAGCACAAACCGTGTTTGATTTAGAGTTCCAAATACATGTATCCCTATAGTAGAAAACAGAAAGAAACCTAAAAATGAAAACGGTTACTGCAAACGAACGGTTTAACCTAGAAGAACGAAATTTGGTGAGCCAAGTGGTTTTGGTGTAATGATCATTACCTGAAAGAATCATCAAGATTGGGTGAAAAAATGTTTGCTGAGATTTCAGGCAACTCGTAGTTTTTTGGAAGCTTGGCAACCCCTTTCAATGAAAGTGATTTTCGCCAGTCTCTGCTTAGGGCTACATCAACAGCAAACAAAGCATAGAGATAGAACTTGAAACTGCTTTATTCTGTCAAGTTTCAAAGAGCTAGCACAAACCGTGTTTGATTTAGAGTTCCAAATACATGTATCCCTATAGGAGAAAACAGAGTGAAACCTAAAAATTAAAACGGATACTGCAAACGAACGGTTTAACCTAGAAGAACGAAATTTGGTGAGCCAAGTGGTTTTGGTGTACTGATCATTACCTGAAAGAATCATCAAGATTGGGTGAGAAAATGTTTGCTGAGATTTCAGGCAACTCGTAGTTTTTTGGAAGCTTGGCAACCCCTTTCCATGAAAGTGATTTTCGCCAGTCTCTGCTTAGGGCTACATCAACAGCAAACAAAGCATAGAGATAGAACTGGAAACTGCTTAATTGTGTCAAGTTTCAAAGAGCTAGCACAAACCGTGTTTGATTTTGAGTTCCAAATACATGTATTCCTATAGGAGAAAACAGAGTGAAACCTAAAAATGAAAACGGTTTCTGCAAAGGAACGGCTTAACCTAGAAGAACGAAATTTGGTGAGCTAAGTGGTTTTGGTGTACTGATCATTACCTGAAAGAATCATCAAGATTGGGTGAAAAAATGTTTGCTGAGATTTCAAGCAACTCGTAGTTTTTTGGAACCTTGGCAACCCCTTTCTATGAAAGTGATTTTCGCCAGTCTCTGCTTAGGGCTACATCAACAGCAAACAAACCATAGAGATAGAACTTGAAACTGCTTTATTGTGTCAAGTTTCAAAGAACTAGCACAAACCGTGTTTGATTTAGAGTTCCAAATACATGTATCTCTATAGGAGAAAACAGAGGAAAACCTAAAAATGAAAACGGTTACTACAAATGAACGGTTTAACCTAGAAGAACGAAATTTGGTGAGCCAAGTGGTTTTCGTGTACTGATCATTACCTGAAAGAATCATCAAGATTGGGTGAAAAAATGTTTGCTGAGATTTCAGGAAACTCGTAGTTTTTTGGAAGCTTGGCAACCCCTTTCCATGAAAGTGATTTTCGCCAGTCTCTGCTTAGGGCTACATCAACAGCAAACAAACCATAGAGATAGAACTTGAAACTGCTTTATTGTGTCAAGTTTCAAAGAGCTAGCACAAACCGTGTTTGATTTAGAGTTCCAAATACATGTATCCCTATAGGAGAAAACAGAGTGAAACGTAAAAATGAAAACGGTTACTGGAAACGAACGGTTTAACCTAGAAGAACGAAATTTGGTGAGCCAAGTGGTTTTGGTGTACTGATCATTACCTGAAAGAATCGTCAAGATTGGGTGAAAAAATGTTTGCTGAGATTTCAGGCAACTCGTAGTTTTTTGGAAGCTTGGCAACCCCTTTCCATGAAAGTGATTTTCGCCAGTCTCTGCATAGGGCTACATCAACAGCAAACAAACCATAGAGATAGAACTGGAAACTGCTTTATTGTGTCAAGTTGAAAGAGCTAGCACAAACCGTGTTTGATTTAGTGTTCCAAATACATGTATCCCTATAGGAGAAAACAGAGTGAAACCTAAAAATGAAAACGGTTACTGCAAACGAACGGTTTAACCTAGAAGAACGAAATTTGGTGAGCCAAGTGGTTTTCGTGTACTCTTCATCACCTGAAAGAATCATCAAGATTGGGTGAAAAAATGTTTGCTGAGATTTCAGGCAACTCGTAGTTTTTTGGAAGCTTGGCAACCCCTTTTTATGAAAGTGATTTTCGCCAGTCTCTACTTAGGGCTACATCAACAGCAAACAAACCATAGAGATAGAACTGAAAACTGCTTTATTGTGTCAAGTTTCAAAGAGCTAGCACAAACCGTGTTTGATTTAGAGTTCCAAATACATGTATCCCTATAGGAGAAAACAGAGTGAAACCTAAAAATGAAAACGGTTACTGCAAACGAACGGTTTAACCTAGAAGAACGAAATTTGGTGAGCCAGTGGTTTTGGTGTACTGATCATTACCTGAAAGAATCATCAATATTGGGAGAAAAAAGGTTTGCTGAGATTTCAGGCAACTCGTAGTTTTTTGGAAGCTTGGCAACCCCTTTCCATGAAAGTGATTTTCGCCAGTCTCTGCTTAGGGCTACATCAACAGCAAACAAAGCATAGAGATAGATCTTGAAACTGCTTTATTGTGTCAAGTTTCAAAGAGCTAGCACAATCCGTGTTTGATTTAGAGTTCCTAATACATGTATCCCTATAGGAGAAAACAGAGTGAAACCTAAAAATGAAAACGGTTACTGCAAACGAACGGTTTAACCTAGAAGAACGAAATTTGGTGAGCCAAGTGGTTTTGGTGTACTGATCATTACCTGAAAGAATCATCAAGATTGGGTGAAAAAATC